>NW_027327728.1:0-238470 GCF_047675955.1 Chlorocebus sabaeus
AGCTTCTTTCCAGTTTTTAACGTAAGATATTTCCTGTTTCACCATAGCCCTGTATGGGCTTCCAAATATCCCTTTGCCAATTCCACAAGAACACCCTTAGCGAAATTCTTCTTTAAAGATGTAACTCTGCAAAAAGAATTAACAGAACGCAGAGCAGTTTCTCAGAAAGCTTCCTTCCAGTTTTGAACGGAAGATATTTCCTTTTTCACCATAGCCCTCTAAGGGCTTCGAAATATCCCTTTGCCAATTCCACAAGAACAGCCTTAGCGAAAGGCTTCTTGAGGGGAAAGATGTAACTCTGTGAGATGAATTAACAGAACACAGAGCAGTTTCTCAGAAAGCTTCTTTCCAGTTTTGAAAGGAAGATATTTCCTTTTTCACCATAGCCCTCTATGGGCTTCCAAATATCCCTTTGCCAATTCCACAAGAACAGTCTTAGCGAAAGGCTTCTTGAAGGGAAAGATGTAACTCTGTGAGATGAATTAAGAGAACACAGAGCAGTTTCTCATAAAGCTTCTTTCCAGTTTTGAACGGAAGTATTTCCTGTTTCACCATAGCCCTCTATGGGCTTCCAAATATCCCTTTACCAATTCCACAAGAACAGCCTTAGCGAAAGGCTTCTTGAAGGGAAAGATGTAACTCTGTGAGATGAATTAAGAGAACACAGAGCAGTTTCTCAGAAAGCTTCTTTCCAGTTTTCAACGGAAGATATTTCCTGTTTCCCCATAGCCCTCTATGGGCTTCCAAATATCTCTTTGCCAATTCCACAAGAACAGTCTTAGCGAAAGGCTTCTTGAAGGGAAAGATGTAACTCTGTCAGATGAATTAACAGAACACAGAGCAGTTTCTCAGAAAGCTTCTTTCCAGTTTCGAATGGAAGTATTTCCTGTTTCACCAGAGCCCTCTATGTGCTTCCAAATATCCCTTTGTCAATTCCACAAGAACAGCCTTTGCGAAAGGTTTCTTGAAGGGAAAGATGTAACTCTGTGAGATGAATTAACAGAACACAGAGCATTTTCTCAGAAAGTTTCTTTCCAGTTTTGAACGGAGGATATTTACTTTTTCACCATTGCCCTCTATGGGCTTCCAAATATCCCTTTGCCAATTCCACAAGAACAGCCTTAGCGAAAGGCTTCTTGAAGGGAAAGATGTAACTCTGCGAGAAGAATTAACAGAACACAGAGCAGTTTCTGAGAAAGCTTCTTTCCAGTTCTGAACGGAAGATATTTCCTTTTCCACCATAACCCTCTATGGGCTTCCAAATATCCCTTTGCCAATTCCACAAGAACAGCCTTAGCGAAAGGCTTCTTGAAGGGAAAGATGTAACTCTGTGAGATGAATTAACAGAACACAGAGCAGTTTCTCAGAAAGCTTCTTTCCAGTTTTGAACGGAAGATATTTCCTTTTTCACCATAGCCCTCTATGGGCTTCCAAATATCCCTTTGCCAATTCCACAAGAACAGCTTTAGCGAAAGGTTTCTTGAAGGGAAAGATGTAACTCTGTGAGATGAATTAACAGAACACAGAGCAGTTTCTCAGAAAGCTTCTTTCCAGTTTTGAACGGAAGATATTTCCTTTCTCACCATAGCCCTCTATGGGCTTCCAAATATCCCTTTGCCAATTCCACAAGAACAGCCTTAGCGAAAGGCTTCTTGAAGGGAAAGATGTAACGCTGTGAGATGAATTAACAGAACACAGAGCAGTTCCTCAGAAAGCTTCTTTCCAGTTTTGAACGGATGATATTTCCTTTTTCAACATAGCCCTCTATGGGCTTCCAAATATCCCTTTGCCAATTCCACAAGAACAGCCGTAGCGAAAGGCTTCTTGAAGGGAAAGATGTAACTCTGTGAGATGAATTAACAGAACACAGAGCAGTTTCTCAGAAAGCTTCTTTCCAGTTCTGAACGGAAGATATTTCCTTTTTCACCTTATCCCTCAATGGGCTTCCAAATATCCCTTTGCCAATTCCACAAGAACAGCCTTAGCGAAAGGCTTCTTGAAGGGAAAGATGTAACTCTGCGAGAAGAATTAACAGAACACAGAGCAGTTTCTCAGAAAGCCTCTTTCCAGTTTTGAAAGGAAGATATTTCCTTTTTCAACATAGCCCTCTCTGGGCTTCCAAATATCCCTTTGCCAATTCCACAAGAACAGCCGTAGCGAAAGGCTTCTTGAAGGGAAAGAAGTAACTCTGTGAGATGAATTAACAGAACACAGAGCAGTTTCTCAGAAAGCTTCTTTCCAGTTCTGAGCGGAAGATATTTCCTTTTTCACCATATCCCTCTATGGGCTTCCAAATATCCATTTGCCAATTCCACAAGAACAGCCTTAGCGAGAAGCTTCTTGAAGGGAAAGATGTAACTCTCTGAGATGAATTAACAGAACACAGAGCAGTTTCTCACAAAGCTTCTTTCCAGTTTTTACCGGAAGATATTTCCTGTTTCACCATATCCCTCTATGGGCTTCCAAATATCCCTTTGCCAATTCCACAAGAACAGCCTTAGCGAAAGGCTTCATGAAGGGAAAGATGTAACATTGTGAGATGAATTAAGAGAACACAGAGCAGTTTCTCAGAAAGCTTCTTTCCAGTTTGGAATGGAAGATATTTCTTTTTTCACCATAGCCCTCTATCGGCTTCCAAATATCCCTTTGCCAATTCCACAAGAACAGCCTTAGCGAAAGGCTTCATGAAGGGAAAGATGTAACATTGTGAGATGAATTAAGAGAACACAGAGCAGTTTCTCAGAAAGCTTCTTTCCAGTTTGGAATGGAAGATATTTCTTTTTTCACCATAGCCCTCTATCGGCTTCCAAATATCCCTTTGCCAATTCCACAAGAACAGCCTTAGCGAAATTCTTCTTGAAAGATGTAACTCTGCGAAAAGAATTAACAGAACGCAGAGCAGTTTCTCAGAAAGCTTCCTTCCAGTTTTGAACGGAAGATATTTCCTTTTTCACCATAGCCCTCTAAGGGCTTCCAAATATCCCTTTGCCAATTCCACAAGAACAGCCTTAGCGAAAGGCTTCTTGAGGGGAAAGATGTAACTCTGTGAGATGAATTAACAGAACACAGAGCTGTTTCTCAGAAAGCTTCTTTCCAGTTTTGAACGGAAGATATTTCCTTTTTCACCGTAGCCCTGTATGGGCTTCCAAATATCCCTTTGCCAATTCCACAAGAACAGCTTATCGAAAGGCTTCTTGAAGGGAAAGATGTAACTTTGTGAGATGAATTAAGAAAACACAGAGCAGTTTCTCAGAAAACTTCTTTCCAGTTTTGAACGGAAGATATTTCCTTTTTCACCATAACCCTCTATGGGCTTCCAAATATCCCTTTGCCAATTCCACAAGAACAGCCTTCGCGAAAGGCTTCTTGAAAGGAAAGACGTAACTCTGCGAGAAGAATTAACAGTACACAGAGCAGTTTCTCAGAAAGCTTCTTTCCAGTTTGGAACGGAAGATATTTCCTTTTTCACCATAGCCCTCTATGGGCTTCCAAATATCCCTTTGCCAATTCCACAAGAACAGCCTTAGCGAAAGGCTTCTCGAGGGGAAAGATGTAACTCTGTGAGATGAATTAACAGAACACAGCGCTGTTTCTCAGAAAGCTTCTTTCCAGTTTTGAACGGAAGATATTTCCTTTTTCACCATAGCCCTCTATGGGCTTCCAAATATCCCTTTGCCAATTCCACCAGAACAGCTTTAGCGAAAGGTTTCTTGAAGGGAAAGATGTAACTCTGTGAGATGAATTGACAGAACACAGAGCAGTTTCTCAGAAAGCTTCTTTCCAGTTTTGAACGGAAGATATTTCCTTTTTCACCATAGCCCTCTATGGGCTTCCAAATATCCCTTTGCCAATTCCACAGGAACAGTCTTAGCGAAAGGCTTCTTGAAGGGAAAGATGTAACTCTGTGAGATGAATTAACAGAACACAGAGCAGTTCCTCAGAAAGCTTCTTTCCAGTTTTGAACGGAAGATATTTCCTTTTTCAACATAGCCCTCTATGGGCTTCCAAATATCCCTTTGCCAATTCCACAAGAACAGCCGTAGCGAAAGGCTTCTTGAAGGGAAAGATGTAACTCTGTGAGATGAAATAACAGAACACAGAGCAGTTTCTCTGAAAGCTTCTTTCCAGTTTTGATCGGAAGATATTTCCTGTTTCAATATAGCCCTCTATGGGCTTCCAAATATCCCTTTGCCAATTACACAAGAACAGCTTTAGCGAAAGGTTTCTTGAAGGGAAATATGTAACTCTGTGAGATGAATTAACAGAACACAGAGCAGTTTCTCAGAAAGATTCTTTCCAGTTTTGAACGGAAGATATTTCCTTTTTCACCGTAGCCCTCTATGGGCTTCCAAATATCCCTTGCCAATTCCACAGGAACAGTCTTAGCGAAAGGCTTCTTGAAGGGAAAGATGTAACTCTGTGAGATGAATTAAGAGAACACAGAGCAGTTTCTCAGAAAGCTTCTTTCCAGTTTTGAACGGAAGTATTTCCAGTTTCACCGTAGCCCTCTATGGGCTTCCAAATATCCCTTTGACAATTCCACAAGAACAGCCTTAGCGAAAGGCTTCTTGAAGGGAAAGATGTAACTCTGTGAGATGAATTAACAGAACACAGAGCAGTTTCTCAGGAAGCTTCTTTCCAGTTTTCAACGGAAGATATTTCCTTTTTCACCATAGCCCTCTATGGGCTTCCAAATATCCCTTTGCCAATTCCACAAGAACAGCCTTAGCGAAAAGCTTCTTCAAGGGAAAGATGTAACTCTGTGAGATGAATTAAGAGAACACAGAGCAGTTTCTCAGAAAGCTTCTTTCCAGTTTTGAACGGAAGATATTTCCTTTTTCACCATAGCCGTCTATGGGCTTCCAAATATCCCTGTGCCAATTCCACAAGAACAGCCTTAGCGAAAGGCTTCCTGAAGGGAAAGATGTAACTCTGTGAGATGAATTAACAGAACACAGAGCAGTTTCTCAGAAAGCTTCTTTCCAGTTTTGAAAGGAAGATATTTCCTTTTTCACCATAGCCCTCTATGGGCTTCCAAATATCCCTTTGCCAATTCCACAAGAACAGCCTTAGCGAAAGGCTTCTTGAAGGGAAAGATGTAACTCTGTGAGATGAATTAACAGAACACAGAGCAGTTCCTCAGAAAGCTTCTTTCCAGTTTTGAACGGAAGATATTTCCTTTTTCACAATAGCCTTCTAAGGGCTTCCAAATATCCCTTTGCCTATTCCACAAGAACAGCCTTAGCGAAAGGCATCCTGAAGGGAAAGATGTAACTCTGTGAGATGAATTAACAGAACACAGAGAAGTTTCTCAGAAAGCTTCTTTCCAGTTCTGAACGGAAGATATTTCCTTTTTCACCATAGCCCTCTATGGGCTTTCAAATATCCCTTTGCCAATTCCACAAGAACAGCCTTAGCGAAAGGCTTCTTGAAGGGAAAGATGTAGCTCTGTGAGATGAATTAACTGAACACACAGCAGTTTCTCAGAAAGCTTCTTTCCAGTTTTGAACGGAAGATATTTCCTTTTTCACCATAGCCCTCTATGGGCTTCCAAATATCCCTTTGCCAATTCCACAAGAACAGCCTTAGCGAAAGGCTTCTTGAAGGGAAAGATGTAACTCTGTGAGATGAATTAACAGAACACAGAGCAGTTTCTCAGAAAGCTTCTTTCCAGTTTTGAACGGAAGATATTTCCTTTTTAAACATAGCCTTCTATGGGCTTCCAAATATCCCTTTGCCAATTCCACAAGAACAGCCTTAGAGAAAGGCTTCCTGAAGGGAAAGATGTAACTCTGTGAGATGAATTAACAGAACACAGAGAAGTTTCTCAGAAAGCTTCTTTCCAGTTCTGGAGGGAAGATATTTCCTTTTTCACCATAGCTCTCTGGGGCCTTCCAAATATCCCTTTGCCAATTCCACAAGAACAGCCTTAGCGAAGGGCTCCTTGAAGGGAAAGATGTAACTCTGTGAGATGAATTAACAGAACACCGAGCAGTTTCTCAGAAAGCTTCTTTCCAGTTTTGAAAGGAAGATATTTCCTTTTTCACCATAGCCCTCTATGGGCTTCCAAATATCCCTTTGCCAATTCCACAAGAACAGCCTTAGCGAAAGGCTTCTTGAAGGGAAAGATGGAACTCTTTGAGATGAATTATCAGAACACAGAGCAGTTTCTCTGAAAGCTTCTTTCCAGTTTTGAACGGAAGATATTTCCTGTTTCACCATAGCCCTCTATGGGCTTCCAAATATCCCTTTGCCAATTCCACAAGAACAGCCTTAGCGAAAGGCTTCTTGAAGGGAAAGATGTAACTTTTTGAGATGAATTAAGAGAACACAGAGCAGTTTCTCAGAAAGCTTCTTGCCAGTTTTGAACGGAAGATATTTCCTTTTTCACCATAGCACTCTATGGGCTTCCAAATATCCCTTTGCCAATTTCACAAGAACAGCCTTAGCGAAAGGCTTCCTGAAGGGAAAGATGTAACTCTGTGAGATGAATTAACAGAACACAGAGCAGTTTCTCAGAAAGCTTCTTTCCAGTTTTGAACGGAAGATATTTCCTTTTTCAACATAGCCTTCTATGGGCTTCCAAATATCCCTTTGCCAATTCCACAAGAACAGCCTTAGCGAAAGGTTTCCTGAAGGGAAAGATGTAACTCTGTGAGATGAATTAACAGAACACTGAGCAGTTTCTCAGAAAGCTTCTTTCCAGTTTTGAACGGAAGATACTTCCTTTTCCACCGTAGCCCTCTATGGGCTTCCAAATATCCCTTTGCCAATTCCACAAGAAGAGCCTTAGCAAAAGTCTTTTGAAGGGAAAGATGTAACTCTGTGAGAGGAATTAACAGAACACAGAGCAGTTTCTCAGAAAGCTTCTTTCCAGTTTTGAACGGAAGACATTTCCTTTTTCACCATAGCCCTCTATGGGCTTCCAAATATCCCTTTGCCAATTCCACAAGAACAGCCTTAGCGAAAGGCTTCTTGAAGGGAAAGATGTAACTCTGTGAGATGAATTAACAGAACACAGAGCAGTTTCTCAGAAAGCTTCTTTCCAGTTTTGAACGGAAGATATTTCCTTCTTCAACAATGCCCTCTATGGGCTTCCAAATATCCCTTTGCCAATTCCACAAGAACAGCCGTAGCGAAAGGCTTCTTGAAGGGAAAGATGTAACTCTGTGAGATGAATTAACAGAACACAGAGCAGTTTCTCAGAAAGCTTCTTTCCAGTTCTGAACGGAAGATATTTCCTTTTTCACCATATCCCTCAATGGGCTTCCAAATATCCCTTTGCCAATTCCACAAGAACAGCCTTAGCGAAAAGCTTCTTCAAGGGAAAGATATAACTCTGTGAGATGAATTAACAGAACACAGAGCAGTGTCTCAGAAAGCTTCTTTCCAGTTTTTAACGTAAGATATTTCCTGTTTCACCATAACCCTGTATGGGCTTCCAAATATCCCTTTGCCAATTCCACAAGAACACCCTTAGCGAAATTCTTCTTGAAAGATGTAACTCTGCGAGAAGAATTAACAGAACGCAGAGCAGTTTCTCAGAAAGCTTCCTTCCAGTTTTGAACGGAAGATGTTTCCTTTTTCACCATAGCCCTCTAAGGGCTTCGAAATATCCCTTTGCCAATTCCACAAGAACAGCCTTAGCGAAAGGCTTCTTGAGGGGAAAGATGTAACTCTGTGAGATGAATTAACAGAACACAGAGCAGTTTCTCAGAAAGCTTCTTTCCAGTTTTGAAAGGAAGATATTTCCTTTTTCACCATAGCCCTCTATGGGCTTCCAAATATCCCTTTGCCAATTCCACAAGAACAGTCTTAGCGAAAGGCTTCTTGAAGGGAAAGATGTAACTCTGTGAGATGAATTAAGAGAACACAGAGCAGTTTCTCATAAAGCTTCTTTCCAGTTTTGAACGGAAGTATTTCCTGTTTCACCATAGCCCTCTATGGGCTTCCAAATATCCCTTTACCAATTCCACAAGAACAGCCTTAGCGAAAGGCTTCTTGAAGGGAAAGATGTAACTCTGCGAGAAGAATTAACAGAACACAGAGCAGTTTCTCAGAAAGCTTCTTTCCAGTTTTGAACGGAAGATATTTCCTTTTTCACCATAGCCCTCTATGGGCTTCCAAATATCCCTTTGCCAATTCCACAAGAACAGCCTTAGCGAAAGGCTTCTTGAAGGGAAAGATGTAACTCTGTGAGATGAATTATCAGAACACAGAGCAGTTTCTCTGAAAGCTTCTTTCCAGTTTTGAACGGAAGATATTTCCTGTTTCACCATAGCCCTCTATGGGCTTCCAAATATCCCTTTGCCAATTCCACAAGAACAGCCTTAGCGAAAGGCTTCTTGAAGGGAAAGATGTAACTTTGTGAGATGAATTAAGAGAACACAGAGCAGTTTCTCAGAAAGCTTCTTTCCAGTTTTGAACGGAAGATATTTCCGTTTTCACCATAGCACTCTATGGGCTTCCAAATATCCCTTTGCCAATTCCACAAGAACAGCCTTAGCGAAAGGCTTCCTGAAGGGAAAGATGTAACTCTGTGAGATGAATTAACAGAACACAGAGCAGTTTCTCAGAAAGCTTCTTTCCAGTTTTGAAAGGAAGATATTTCCTTTTTCACCATAGCCCTCTATGGGCTTCCAAATATCCCTTTGCCAATTCCACAACAACAGCCTTAGCGAAAGGCTTCTTGAAGGGAAAGATGTAACTCTGTGAGATGAATTAACAGAACACAGAGCAGTTCCTCAGAAAGCTTCTTTCCAGTTTTGAACGGAAGATATTTCCTTTTTCAACATAGCCTTCTAAGGGCTTCCAAATATCCCTTTGCCTATTCCACAAGAACAGCCTTAGCGAAAGGCATCCTGAAGGGAAAGATGTAACTCTGTGAGATGAATTAACAGAACACAGAGAAGTTTCTCAGAAAGCTTCTTTCCAGTTCTGAACGGAAGATATTTCCTTTTTCACCATAGCCCTCTATGGGCTTTCAAATATCCCTTTGCCAATTCCACAAGAAGAGCCTTAGCGAAAGGCTTCTTGAAGGGAAAGTTGTAGCTCTGTGAGATGAATTAACTGAACACACAGCAGTTTCTCAGAAAGCTTCTTTCCAGTTTTGAACGGAAGATATTTCCTTTTTCACCATAGCCCTCTATGGGCTTCCAAATATCCCTTTGCCAATTCCACAAGAACAGACTTAGCGAAAGGCTTCTTGAAGGGAAAGATGTAACTCTGTGAGATGAATTAACAGAACACAGAGCAGTTTCTCAGAAAGCTTCTTTCCAGTTTTGAACGGAAGATATTTCCTTTTTAAACATAGCCTTCTATGGGCTTCCAAATATCCCTTTTCCAATTCCACAAGAACAGCCTTAGAGAAAGGCTTCCTGAAGGGAAAGATGTAACTCTGTGAGATGAATTAACAGAACACAGAGAAGTTTCTCAGAAAGCTTCTTTCCAGTTCTGGAGGGAAGATATTTCCTTTTTCACCATAGCTCTCTGGGGCCTTCCAAATATCCCTTTGCCAATTCCACAAGAACAGCCTTAGCGAAGGGCTCCTTGAAGGGAAAGATGTAACTCTGTGAGATGAATTAACAGAACACCGAGCAGTTTCTCAGAAAGCTTCTTTCCAGTTTTGAAAGGAAGATATTTCCTTTTTCACCATAGCCCTCTATGGGCTTCCAAATATCCCTTTGCCAATTCCACAAGAACAGCCTTAGCGAAAGGCTTCTTGAAGGGAAAGATGGAACTCTGTGAGATGAATTATCAGAACACAGAGCAGTTTCTCTGAAAGCTTCTTTCCAGTTTTGAACGGAAGATATTTCCTGTTTCACCATAGCCCTCTATGGGCTTCCAAATATCCCTTTGCCAATTCCACAAGAACAGCCTTAGCGAAAGGCTTCTTGAAGGGAAAGATGTAACTTTGTGAGATGAATTAAGAGAACACAGAGCAGTTTCTCAGAAAGCTTCTTGCCAGTTTTGAACGGAAGATATTTCCTTTTTCACCATAGCACTCTATGGGCTTCAAAATATCCCTTTGCCAATTTCACAAGAACAGCCTTAGCGAAAGGCTTCCTGAAGGGAAAGATGTAACTCTGTGAGATGAATTAACAGAACGCAGAGCAGTTTCTCAGAAAGCTTCCTTCCAGTTTTGAACGGAAGATGTTTCCTTTTTCACCATAGCCCTCTAAGGGCTTCGAAATATCCCTTTGCCAATTCCACAAGAACAGCCTTAGCGAAAGGCTTCTTGAGGGGAAAGATGTAACTCTGTGAGATGAATTAACAGAACACAGAGCAGTTTCTCAGATAGCTTCTTTCCAGTTTTGAAAGGAAGATATTTCCTTTTTCACCATAGCCCTCTATGGGCTTCCAAATATCCCTTTGCCAATTCCACAAGAACAGTCTTAGCGAAAGGCTTCTTGAAGGGAAAGATGTAACTCTGTGAGATGAATTAAGAGAACACAGAGCAGTTTCTCATAAAGCTTCTTTCCAGTTTTGAACGGAAGTATTTCCTGTTTCACCATAGCCCTCTATGGGCTTCCAAATATCCCTTTACCAATTCCACAAGAACAGCCTTAGCGAAAGGCTTCTTGAAGGGAAAGATGTAACTCTGTGAGATGAATTAAGAGAACACAGAGCAGTTTCTCAGAAAGCTTCTTTCCAGTTTTCAACGGAAGATATTTCCTGTTTCCCCATAGCCCTCTATGGGCTTCCAAATATCTCTTTGCCAATTCCACAAGAACAGTCTTAGCGAAAGGCTTCTTGAAGGGAAAGATGTAACTCTGTCAGATGAATTAACAGAACACAGAGCAGTTTCTCAGAAAGCTTCTTTCCAGTTTCGAACGGAAGTATTTCCTGTTTCACCAGAGCCCTCTATGTGCTTCCAAATATCCCTTTCTCAATTCCACAAGAACAGCCTTTGCGAAAGGTTTCTTGAAGGGAAAGATGTAACTCTGTGAGATGAATTAACAGAACACAGAGCATTTTCTCAGAAAGTTTCTTTCCAGTTTTGAACGGAGGATATTTCCTTTTTCACCATTGCCCTCTATGGGCTTCCAAATATCCCTTTGCCAATTCCACAAGAACAGCCTTAGCGAAAGGCTTCTTGAAGGGAAAGATGTAACTCTGCGAGAAGAATTAACAGAACACAGAGCAGTTTCTGAGAAAGCTTCTTTCCAGTTCTGAACGGAAGATATTTCCTTTTCCACCATAACCCTCTATGGGCTTCCAAATATCCCTTTGCCAATTCCACAAGAACAGCCTTAGCGAAAGGCTTCTTGAAGGGAAAGATGTAACTCTGTGAGATGAATTAACAGAACACAGAGCAGTTTCTCAGAAAGCTTCTTTCCAGTTTTGAACGGAAGATATTTCCTTTTTCACCATAGCCCTCTATGGGCTTCCAAATATCCCTTTGCCAATTCCACAAGAACAGCTTTAGCGAAAGGTTTCTTGAAGGGAAAGATGTAACTCTGTGAGATGAATTAACAGAACACAGAGCAGTTTCTCAGAAAGCTTCTTTCCAGTTTTGAACGGAAGATATTTCCTTTCTCACCATAGCCCTCTATGGGCTTCCAAATATCCCTTTGCCAATTCCACAAGAACAGCCTTAGCGAAAGGCTTCTTGAAGGGAAAGATGTAACTCTGTGAGATGAATTAATAGAACACAGAGCAGTTCCTCAGAAAGCTTCTTTCCAGTTTTGAACGGATGATATTTCCTTTTTCAACATAGCCCTCTATGGGCTTCCAAATATCCCTTTGCCAATTCCACAAGAACAGCCGTAGCGAAAGGCTTCTTGAAGGGAAAGATGTAACTCTGTGAGATGAATTAACAGAACACAGAGCAGTTTCTCAGAAAGCTTCTTTCCAGTTCTGAACGGAAGATATTTCCTTTTTCACCTTATCCCTCAATGGGCTTCCAAATATCCCTTTGCCAATTCCACAAGAACAGCCTTAGCGAAAGGCTTCTTGAAGGGAAAGATGTAACTCTGCGAGAAGAATTAACAGAAAACAGAGCAGTTTCTCAGAAAGCCTCTTTCCAGTTTTGAAAGGAAGATATTTCCTTTTTCAACATAGCCCTCTCTGGGCTTCCAAATATCCCTTTGCCAATTCCACAAGAACAGCCGTAGCGAAAGGCTTCTTGAAGGGAAAGAAGTAACTCTGTGAGATGAATTAACAGAACACAGAGCAGTTTCTCAGAAAGCTTCTTTCCAGTTCTGAGCGGAAGATATTTCCTTTTTCACCATATCCCTCTATGGGCTTCCAAATATCCATTTGCCAATTCCACAAGAACAGCCTTAGCGAAAAGCTTCTTGAAGGGAAAGATGTAACTCTCTGAGATGAATTAACAGAACACAGAGCAGTTTCTCACAAAGCTTCTTTCCAGTTTTTACCGGAAGATATTTCCTGTTTCACCATATCCCTCTATGGGCTTCCAAATATCCCTTTGCCAATTCCACAAGAACAGCCTTAGCGAAAGGCTTCATGAAGGGAAAGATGTAACATTGTGAGATGAATTAAGAGAACACAGAGCAGTTTCTCAGAAAGCTTCTTTCCAGTTTGGAATGGAAGATATTTCTTTTTTCACCATAGCCCTCTATCGGCTTCCAAATATCCCTTTGCCAATTCCACAAGAACAGCCTTAGCGAAAGGCTTCATGAAGGGAAAGATGTAACATTGTGAGATGAATTAAGAGAACACAGAGCAGTTTCTCAGAAAGCTTCTTTCCAGTTTGGAATGGAAGATATTTCTTTTTTCACCATAGCCCTCTATCGGCTTCCAAATATCCCTTTGCCAATTCCACAAGAACAGCCTTAGCGAAATTCTTCTTGAAAGATGTAACTCTGCGAAAAGAATTAACAGAACGCAGAGCAGTTTCTCAGAAAGCTTCCTTCCAGTTTCGAACGGAAGATATTTCCTTTTTCACCATAGCCCTCTAAGGGCTTCCAAATATCCCTTTGCCAATTCCACAAGAACAGCCTTAGCGAAAGGCTTCTTGAGGGGAAAGATGTAACTCTGTGAGATGAATTAACAGAACACAGAGCTGTTTCTCAGAAAGCTTCTTTCCAGTTTTGAACGGAAGATATTTCCTTTTTCACCATAGCCCTGTATGGGCTTCCAAATATCCCTTTGCCAATTCCACAAGAACAGCCTTAGCGAAAGGCTTCTCGAGGGGAAAGATGTAACTCTGTGAGATGAATTAACAGAACACAGCGCTGTTTCTCAGAAAGCTTCTTTCCAGTTTTGAACGGAAGATATTTCCTTTTTCACCATAGCCCTCTATGGGCTTCCAAATATCCCTTTGCCAATTCCACCAGAACAGCTTTAGCGAAAGGTTTCTTGAAGGGAAAGATGTAACTCAGTGAGATGAATTGAAAGAACACAGAGCAGTTTCTCAGAAAGCTTCTTTCCAGTTTTGAACGGAAGATATTTCCTTTTTCACCATAGCCCTCTATGGGCTTCCAAATATCCCTTTGCCAATTCCACAGGAACAGTCTTAGCGAAAGGCTTCTTGAAGGGAAAGATGTAACTCTGTGAGATGAATTAACAGAACACAGAGCAGTTCCTCAGAAAGCTTCTTTCCAGTTTTGAACGATAGATATTTCCTTTTTCAACATAGCCCTCTATGGGCTTCCAAATATCCCTTTGCCAATTCCACAAGAACAGCCTTAGCGAAAGGCTTCTTGACGGGAAAGATGTAACTCTGTGAGATGAATTAACAGAACACAGAGCAGTGTCTCAGAAAGCTTCTTTCCAGTTTTTAACGGAAGATATTTCCTGTTTCACCATAGCCCTCTATGGGCTTCCAAATATCCCTTTGCCAATTCCACAAGAACAGCCTTAGCGAAAGGCTTCATGAAGGGAAAGATGTAACTTTGTGAGATGAATTAAGAGAACACAGAGCAGTTTCTCAGAAAGCTTCTTTCCAGTTTTGAACGGAAGATATTTCCTTTTTCACCATAGCCCTCTATGGGCTTCCAAATATCCCTTTGCCAATTCCACTAGAACAGCCTTAGCGAAATTCTTCTTGAAAGATGTAACTCTGCGAGAAGAATTAACAGAACGCAGAGCAGTTTCTCAGAAAGCTTCCTTCCAGTTTTGAACGGAAGATATTTCCTTTTCCACCATAACCCTCTATGGGCTTCCCAATATCCCTTTGTCAATTCCACAAGAACAGCCTTAGCGAAAGGCTTCTTGAAGGGAAAGATGTAACTCTGTGAGATGAATTAACAGAACACAGAGCAGTTTCTCAGAAAGCTTCTTTCCAGTTTTGAACGGAAGATATTTCCTTTTTCACCATAGCCCTCTATGGGCTTCCAAATATCCCTTTGCCAATTCCACAAGAACAACCTTAGCGAAAATCTTCTTGAAGGGAAAGATGTAACTCTGTGACATGAATTAAGAGAACACAGAGCAGTTTCTCAGAAAGCTTCTTTCCAGTTTTGAACGGAAGTATTTCCTGTTTCACCATAGCCGTCTATGGGCTTCCAAATATCCCTTTACCAATTCCACAAGAACAGCCTTAGCGAAAGGCTTCTTGAAGGGAAAGATGTAACTCTGTGAGATGAATTAACAGAACACAGAGCAGTTTCTCAGAAAGCTTCTTTCCAGTTTTCAACGGAAGATATTTCCTGTTTCACCATAGCCGTCTATGGGCTTCCAAATATCTCTTTGCCATTTCCACAGGAACAGCCTTAGCGAAAGGCTTCTTGAAGGGAAAGATGTAACTCTGTGAGATGAATTAACAGAACACAGAGCAGTTTCTCAGAAAGCTTCTTTCCAGTTTCGAACGGAAGTATTTCCTGTTTCACCAGAGCCCTCTATGTGCTTCCAAATATCCCTTTGTCAATTCCACAAGAACAGCCTTAGCGAAAGGTTTCTTTAAAGGAAAGATGTAACTCTGTGAGATGAATTAACAGAACACAGAGCAGTTTCTCAGAAAGTTTCTTTCCAGTTTTGAACGGAAGATATTTCCTTTTTCACCATTGCCCTATATGGGCTTCCAAATACCCCTTTGCCAATTCCACAAGAACAGCCTTAGCGAAAGGCTTCTTGAAGGGAAAGATGTAACTCTGTGAGATGAATTAACAGAACACAGAGCAGTTTCTCAGAAAGCTTCTTTCCAGTTTTGAACGGAAGATATTTCCTTTTCCACCATAGCCCTCTATGGGCTTCCAAATATCCCTTATCAACTCCACAAGAACAGCCTTAGCGAAAGGCTTCTTGAAGGGAAAGATGTAACTCTGTGAGATGAATTAACAGAACACAGAGCAGTTTCTCAGAAAGCTTCTTTCCAGTTTTCAACGGAAGATATTTCCAGTTTCACCATAGCCCTCTATGGGCTTCCAAATATCTCTTTGCCAATTCCACAAGAACAGCCTTAGCGAAACGCTTCTTGAAGGGAAAGATGTAACTCTGTGAGATGAATTAACAGAACACAGAGCAGTTTCTCAGAAAGCCTCTTTGCAGTTTCGAACGGAAGTATTTCCTGTTTAACCATAGCCCTCTATGGGCTTCCAAATATCCCTTTGCCAATTCCACAAGAACAGACTTAGCGAAAGTTTTCTTGAAGGGAAAGATGTAACTCTGTGAGATGAATTAAGAGAACACAGAGCAGTTTCTCAGAAAGCTTCTTTCCAGTTTTGAACGGAAGTATTTCCTGTTTCACCATAGCCCTCTATGGGCTTCCAAATATCCCTTTACCAATTCCACAAGAACAGCCTTAGCGAAAGGATTCTTGAAGGGAAAGATGTAACTCTGTGAGATGAATTAACAGAACACAGAGCAGTTTCTCAGAAATCTTCTTTCCAGTTTTGAACGGAAGATATTTCCTTTTTCACCATAGCCCTCTATGGGCTTCCAAATATCCCTTTGCCAATTCTACAAGAACAGACTTAGCGAAAGGCTTCTCGAGGGGAAAGATGTAACTCTGTGAGATGAATTAACAGAACACAGAGCTGTTTCTCAGAAAGCTTCTTTCCAGTTTTGAACGGAAGATATTTCCTTTTTCACCATAGCCCTCTATGGGCTTCCAAATATCCCTTTGCCAATTCCACAAGAACAGCCTTAGCGAAAGGCTTCTTGAAGGGAAAGATGTAACTCTGCGAGAAGAATTAACAGAACACAGAGCAGTTTCTCAGAAAGCTTCTTTCCAGTTTTGAACGGAAGATATTTCCTTTTCCACCATAGCCCTCTATGGGTTTCCAAATATCCCTTTGCCAATTCCACAAGAACAGCCGTAGCGAAAGGCTTCTTGAAGGGAAAGATATAACTCTGCGAGATGAATTAACAGAACACAGAGCAGTTTCTCAGAAAGCTTCTTTCCAGTTTTGAACGGAAGATATTTCCTTTTTCACCATAGCCCTCTATGGGCTTCCAAATATCCCTTTGCCAATTCCACCAGAACAGCTTTAGCGAAAGGTTTCTTGAAGGGAAAGATGTAACTCTGTGAGATGAATTAACAGAACACAGAGCAGTTTCTCAGAAAGCTTCTTTCCAGTTTTGAACGGAAGATATTTTCTTTTTCACCATAGCCCTCTATGGGTTTCCAAATAACCCTTTGCCAATTCCACAGGAACAGTCTTAGCGAAAGGCTTCTTGAAGGGAAAGATGTAACTCTGTGAGATGAATTAAGAGAACACAGAGCAGTTTCTCAGAAATCTTCTTTCCAGTTTTGAACGGAAGTATTACCTCTTTCACCATAGCCCTCTATGGGCTTCCAAATATCCCTTTACCAATTCCACAAGAACAGCCTTAGCGAAAGGCTTCTTGAAGGGAAAGATGTAACTCTGTGAGATGAATTAACAGAACACAGAGCAGTTTCTCAGAAAGCTTCTTTCCAGTTTTGAACGGAAGATATTTCCTTTTTCACCATAGCCCTCTATGGACTTCCAAATATCCCTTTGCCAATTCCACAAGAACAGCCTTAGCGAAAGGCTTCTTGAAGGGAAAGATGTAACTCTGTGAGATGAATTAACAGAACACAGAGCAGTGTCTCAGAAAGCTTCTTTCCAGTTTTTAACGGAAGATATTTCCTGTTTCACCATAGCCCTCCATGGGCTTCCAAATATCCCTTTGCCAATTCCACAAGAACAGCCTTAGCGAAAGGCTTCATGAAGGGAAAGATGTAACTTTGTGAGATGAATTAAGAGAACACAGAGCAGTTTCTCAGAAAGCTTCTTTCCAGTTTGGAACGGAAGATATTTCCTTTTTCACCATAGCCCTCTATGGGCTTCCAAATATCCCTTTGCCAATTCCACAAGAACAGCCTTAGCGAAATTCTTCTTGAAAGATGTAACTCTGCGAGAAGAATTAACAGAACGCAGAGCAGTTTCTCAGAAAGCTTCCTTCCAGTTTTGAACGGAAGATATTTCCTTTTCCACCATAACCCTCTATGGGCTTCCCAATATCCCTTTGTCAATTCCACAAGAACAGCCTTAGCGAAAGGCTTCTTGAAGGGAAAGATGTAACTCTGTGAGATGAATTAACAGAACACAGAGCAGTTTCTCAGAAAGCTTCTTTCCAGTTTTGAACGGAAGATATTTCCTTTTTCACCATAGCCCTCTATGGGCTTCCAAATATCCCTTTGCCACTTCCACAAGAACAGCCTTAGCGAAAGGCTTCTTGAAGGGAAAGATGTAACTCTGTGACATGAATTTAGAGAACACAGAGCAGTTTCTCATAAAGCTTCTTTCCAGTTTTGAACGGAAGTATTTCCTGTTTCACCATAGCCCTCTATGGGCTTCCAAATATCCCTTTACCAATTCCACAAGAACAGCCTTAGCGAAAGGCTTCTTGAAGGGAAAGATGTAACTCTGTGAGATGAATTAACAGAACACAGAGCAGTTTCTCAGAAAGCTTCTTTCCAGTTTTCAACGGAAGATATTTCCTGTTTCACCATAGCCGTCTATGGGCTTCCAAATATCTCTTTGCCAATTCCACAAGAACAGCCTTAGCGAAAGGTTTCTTGAAGGGAAAGATGTAACTCTGTGAGATGAATTAACAGAACACAGAGCAGTTTCTCAGAAAGCTTCTTTCCAGTTTCGAACGGAAGTATTTCCTGTTTCACCAGAGCCCTCTATGTGCTTCCAAATATCCCTTTGTCAATTCCACAAGAACAGCCTTAGCGAAAGGTTTCTTGAAGGGAAAGATGTAACTCTGTGAGATGAATTAACAGAACACAGAGCAGTTTCTCAGAAAGCTTCTTTCCAGTTTCGAACGGAAGTATTTCCTGTTTCACCATAGCCTTGTATGGGCTTCCAAATATCCGTTTGTCAATTCCACAAGAACAGCCTTAGCGAAAGGTTTCTTGAAGGGAAAGATGTAACTCTGTGAGATGAATTAAGAGAACACAGAGCAGTTTCTCAGAAAGATTCTTTCCAGTTTTGAACGGAAGATATTTCCTTTTTCACCATAGCCCTCTATTGGCTTCCAAATATCCCTTTGCCAATTCCACAAGAACAGCCTTAGCGAAAGGCTTCTTGACGGGAAAGATGTAACTCTGTGAGATGAATTAACAGAACACAGAGCAGTGTCTCAGAAAGCTTCTTTCCAGTTTTGAACGGAAGATATTTCCTGTTTCACCATAGCCCTCTATGGGCTTCCAAATATCCCTTTGCCAATTCCACAAGAACAGCCTTAGCGAAAGGCTTCATGAAGGGAAAGATGTAACTTTGTGAGATGAATTAAGAGAACACAGAGCAGTTTCTCAGAAAGCTTCTTTCCAGTTTGGAACGGAAGATATTTCCTTTTTCACCGTAGCCCTCTATGGGCTTCCAAATATCCCTTTGCCAATTCCACAAGAACAGCCTTAGCGAAATTCTTCTTGAAAGATGTAACTCTGCGTGAAGAATTAACAGAACGCAGAGCAGTTTCTCAGAAAGCTTCCTTCCAGTTTTGAACGGAAGATATTTCCTTTTCCACCATAACCCTCTATGGGATTCCCAATATCCCTTTGTCAATTCCACAAGAACAGCCTTAGCGAAAGGCTTCTTGAAGGGAAAGATGTAACTCTGTGAGATGAATTAACAGAACACAGAGCAGTTTCTCAGAAAGCTTCTTTCCAGTTTTGAACGGAAGATATTTCCTTTTTCACCATAGCCCTCTATGGGCTTCCAAATATCCCTTTGCCACTTCCACAAGAACAACCTTAGCGAAAATCTTCTTGAAGGGAAAGATGTAACTCTGTGACATGAATTAAGAGAACACAGAGCAGTTTCACATAAAGCTTCTTTCCAGTTTTGAACGGAAGTATTTCCTGTTTCACCATAGCCCTCTATGGGCTTCCAAATATCCCTTTACCAATTCCACAAGAACAGCCTTAGCGAAAGGCTTCTTGAAGGGAAAGATGTAACTCTGTGAGATGAATTAACAGAACACAGAGCAGTTTCTCAGAAAGCTTCTTTCCAATTTTCAACGGAAAATATTTCCTGTTTCACCATAGCCGTCTATGGGCTTCCAAATATCTCTTTGCCAATTCCACAAGAACAGCCTTAGCGAAAGGCTTCTTTAAGGGAAAGATGTAACTCTGTGAGATGAATTAACAGAACACAGAGCAGTTTCTCAGAAAGCTTCTTTCCAGTTTCGAACGGAAGTATTTCCTGTTTCACCAGAGCCCTCTATGTGCTTCCAAATATCCCTTTGTCAATTCCACAAGAACAGCCTTAGCGAAAGGTTTCTTGAAAGGAAAGATGTAACTCTGTGAGATGAATTAACAGAACACAGAGCAGTTTCTCAGAAAGTTTCTTTCCAGTTTTGAACGGAAGATATTTCCTTTTTCACCATAGCCCTCTATGGGCTTCCAAATATCCCTTTGCCAATTCCTCAAGAACAGCCTTAGCGAAAGGCTTCTTGAAGGGAAAGATGTAACTCTGTGAGATGAATTAACAGAACACAGAGCCGTTTCTCACAAAGCTTCTTTCCAGTTTTGAACGGAAGATATTTCCTTTTTCACCATAGCCCTCTATGGGCTTCCAAATATCCCTTTGCCAATTCCACAAGAACAGCTTTAGCGAAAGGTTTCTTGAAGGGAAATATGTAACTCTGTGAGATGAATTAACAGAACACAGAGCAGTTTCTCAGAAAGCTTCTTTCCAGTTTTGAACGGAAGATATTTCCTTTTTCACCATAGCCCTCTATGGGATTCCAAATATCCCTTTGCCAATTCCACAGGAACAGTCTTAGCGAAAGGCTTCTTGAAGGGAAAGATGTAACTCTGTGAGATGAATTAAGAGAACACAGAGCAGTTTCTCAGAAAGCTTCATTCCAGTTTTGAACGGAAGTATTTCCTATTTCACCGTAGCCCTCTAAGGGCTTCCAAATATCCCTTTACCAATTCCACAAGAACAGCCTTAGCGTAGGCTTCTTGAAGGGAAAGATGTAACTCTGTGAGATGAATTAACAGAACACAGAGCAGTTTCTCAGAAAGCTTCTTTCCAATTTTTAACGGAAGATATTTCCTTTTTCACCATAGCCCTCTATGGGCTTCCAAATATCCCTTTGCCAATTTCACAAGAACTGCCTTAGCGAAAGGCTTCTTGAAGGGAAAGATGTAACTCTGTGAGATGAATTAACAGAACACAGAGCAGATTCTCAGAATGCTTCTTTCCAGTTTTGAACGGAAGATATTTCCTTTTTCACCATAGTCCTCTATGGGATTCCAAATATCCCTTTGCCAATTTCACAAGAACAGCTTTAGCGAAAGGCTTCTTGAAGGGAAAGATGTAACTCTGTGAGATTAATTAAGAGAACACAGAGCAGTTTCTCAGAAAGATTCTTTCCAGTTTTGAACGGAAGATATTTCCTTTTTCACCATAGCCCTCTATGGGCTTCCAAATATCCCTTTGCCAATTCCACAAGAACAGCCTTAGCGAAAGGCTTCTTGACGGGAAAGATGTAACTCTGTGAGATGAATTACCAGAACACAGAGCAGTTTCTCAGAAAGATTCTTTCCAGTTTTTAATGGAAGATATTTCCTGTTTCACCATAGCCCTCTATGGGCTTCCAAATATCCGTTTGCCAATTCCCCAAGAACAGCCTTAGCGAAAGGCTTCATGAAGGGAAAGATGTAACTTTGTGAGATGAATTAAGAGAACACAGAGCAGTTTCTCAGAAAGCTTCTTTCCAGTTTGGAACGGAAGATATTTCCTTTTTCACCATAGCCCTCTATGGGCTTCCAAATATCCCTTTGCCAATTCCACAAGAACAGCCTTAGCGAAAGGCTTCTTGAGGGGAAAGATGTAACTCTGTGAGATGAATTAACAGAACACAGAGCAGTTTCTCAGAAAGCTTCTTTCCATTTTTGAACGGAAGATATTTCCTTTTTCACCATAGCCCTGTATGGGCTTCCAAATATCCCTTTGCCAATTCCACAAGAACAGCCTTAGCGAAAGGCTTCTTGAAAGGAAAGATGTAACTCTGCGAGAAGAATTAACAGAACACAGAGCAGTTTCTCAGAAAGCTTCTTTCCAGTTTTGAACGGAAGGTATTTCCTTTTCCACCATAACCCTCTATGGGCTTCCAAATATCCCTTTGTCAATTCCACAAGAACAGCCTTAGCGAAAGGCTTTTTGAAGGGAAAGATGTAACTCTGTGAGATGAATTAACAGAACACAGAGCAGTTTCTCAGAAAGCTTCTTTCCAGTTTTGAACGGAAGATATTTCCTTTTTCACCATAGCCCTCTATGGGCTTCCAAATATCCCTTTGCCACTTCCACAAGAACAGCCTTAGCGAAAGGCTTCTTGAAGGGAAAGATGTAACTCTGTGACATGAATTAAGAGAACACAGAGCAGTTTCTCATAAAGCTTCTTTCCAGTTTTGAACGGAAGTGTTTCCTGTTTCACCATAGCCCTCTACGGGCTTCCAAATATCCCTTTACCAATTCCACAAGAACAGCCTTAGCGAAAGGCTTCTTGAAGGGAAAGATGTAACTCTGTGAGATGAATTAACAGAACACAGAGCAGTTTCTCAGAAAGCTTCTTTCCAGTTTTCAACGGAAGATATTTCCTGTTTCACCATAGCCGTCTATGGGCTTCCAAATATCTCTTTGCCAATTCCACAAGAACAGCCTTAGCGAAAGGTTTCTTGAAGGGAAAGATGTAACTCTGTGAGATGAATTAACAGAACACAGAGCAGTTTCTCAGAAAGCTTCTTTCCAGTTTCGAACGGAAGTATTTCCTGTTTCACCAGAGCCCTCTATGTGCTTCCAAATATCCCTTTGTCAATTCCACAAGAACAGCCTTAGCGAAAGTTTTCTTGAAGGGAAAGATGTAACTCTGTGAGATGAATTAACAGAACACAGAGCAGTTTCTCAGAAAGCTTCTTTCCAGTTTGGAACGGAAGATATTTCCTTTTTCACCATAGCCCTCTAAGGGCTTCCAAATATCCCTTTGCCAATTCCACAAGAACAGCCTTAGCGAAATTCTTCTTGAAAGATGTAACTCTGCGAGAAGAATTAACAGAACGCAGAGCAGTTTCTCAGAAAGCTTCCTTCCAGTTTTGATCGGAAGATATTTCCTTTTTCACCATAGCCCTCTAAGGGCTTCCAAATATCCCTTTGCCAATTCCACAAGAACAGCCTTAGCGAAAGGCTTCTTGAGGGGAAAGATGTAACTCTGTGAGATGAATTAACAGAACACAGAGCTGTTTCTCAGAAAGCTTCTTTCCAGTTTTGAACGGAAGATATTTCCTTTTTCACCATAGCCCTGTATGGGCTTCCAAATATCCCTTTGCCAATTCCACAAGAACAGCCTTAGCGAAAGGCTTCTTGAAGGGAAAGATGTAACTCTGCGAGAAGAATTAACAGAACACAGAGCAGTTTCTCAGAAAGCTTCTTTCCGGTTTTGAACGGAAGATATTTCCTTTTCCACCATAGCCCTCTATGGGCTTCCAAATATCCCTTTGCCAATTCCTCAAGAACAGCCTTAGCGAAAGGCTTCTTGAAGGGAAAGATGTAACTCTGTGAGATGAATTAACAGAACACAGAGCAGTTTCTCAGAAAGATTCTTTCCAGTTTTGAACGGAAGATATTTCCTTTTTCACCATAGCCCTCTATGGTCTTCCAAATATCCCTTTGCCAATTCCACAAGAACAGCTTTAGCGAAAGGCTTCTTGACGGGAAAGATGTAACTCTGTGAGATGAATTACCAGAACACAGAGCAGTTTCTCAGAAAGATTCTTTCCAGTTTTTAACGGAAGATATTTCCTGTTTCACCATAGCCCTCTATGGGCTTCCAAATATCCCTTTGCCAATTCCACAAGAACAGCCTTAGCGAAAGGCTTCATGAAGGGAAAGATGTAACTTTGTGAGATGAATTAAGAGAACACAGAGCAGTTTCTCAGAAAGCTTCTTTCCAGTTTTGAACGGAAGTATTTCCTGTTTCACCATAGCCCTCTATGGGCTTCCAAATATCACTTTACCAATTCCACAAGAACAGCCTTAGCGAAAGGCTTCTTGAAGGGAAAGATGTAACTCTGTGAGATGAATTAACAGAACACAGAGCAGTTTCTCAGAAAGCTTCTTTCCAGTTTTCAACGGAAGATATTTCCTGTTTCACCATAGCCGTCTATGGGCTTCCAAATATCTCTTTGCCAATTCCACAAGAACAGCCTTAGCGAAAGGTTTCTTGAAGGGAAAGATGTAAATCTGTGAGATGAATTAACAGAACACAGAGCAGTTTCTCAGAAAGCTTCTTTCCAGTTTCGAACGGAAGTATTTCCTGTTTCACCAGAGCCCTCTATGTGCTTCCAAATATCCCTTTGTCAATTCCACAAGAACAGCCTTAGCGAAAGTTTTCTTGAAGGGAAAGATGTAACTCTGTGAGATGAATTAACAGAACACAGAGCAGTTTCTCAGAAAGTTTCTTTCCAGTTTTGAACGGAAGATATTTCCTTTTCACCATTGCCCTCTATGGGCTTCCAAATACCCCTTTGCCAATTCCACAAGAACAGCCTTAGCGAAAGGCTTCTTGAAGGGAAAGATGTAACTCTGCGAGAAGAATTAACAGAACACAGAGCAGTTTCTCAGAAAGCTTCTTTCCGGTTTTGAACGGAAGATATTTCCTTTTCCACCATAGCCCTCTATGGGCTTCCAAATATCCCTTTGCCAATTCCTCAAGAACAGCCTTAGCGAAAGGCTTCTTGAAGGGAAAGATGTAACTCTGTGAGATGAATTAACAGAACACAGAGCAGTTTCTCAGAAAGCTTCTTTCCAGTTTTGAACGGAAGATATTTCCTTTTTCACCATAGCCCTCTTTGGGCTTCCAAATATCCCTTTGCCTATTCCACAAGAACAGCTTTAGCGAAAGGTTTCTTGAAGGGAAATATGTAACTCTGTGAGATGAATTAACAGAACACAGAGCAGTTTCTCAGAAAGCTTCTTTCCAGTTTTGAACGGAAGATATTTCCTTTTTCACCATAGCCCTCTATGGGATTCCACATATCCCTTTGCCAATTCCACAGGAACAGTCTTAGCGAAAGGCTTCTTGAAGGGAAAGATGTAACTCTGTGAGATGAATTGAGAGAACACAGAGCAGTTTCTCAGAAAGCTTCATTCCAGTTTTGAACGGAAGTATTTCCTGTTTCACCGTAGCCCTCTAAGGGCTTCCAAATATCCCTTTACCAATTCCACAAGAACAGCCTTAGCGTAGGCTTCTTGAAGGGAAAGATGTAACTCTGTGAGATGAATTAACAGAACACAGAGCAGTTTCTCAGAAAGCTTCTTTCCAGTTTTGAACGGAAGATATTTCCTTTTTCACCATAGCCCTCTATGGGCTTCCAAATATCCCATTGCCAATTCCACAAGAACAGCTTTAGCGAAAGGTTTCTTGAAGGGAAATATGTAACTCTGTGAGATGAATTAACAGAACACAGAGCAGTTTCTCAGAAAGCTTCTTTCCAGTTTTTAACGGAAGATATTTCGTTTTTCACCATAGCCCTCTATGGGCTTCCAAATATCCCTTTGCCAATTTCACAAGAACAGCCTTAGCGAAAGGCTTCTTGAAGGGAAAGATGTAATTCTGTGAGATGAATTAACAGAACACAGAGCAGTTTCTCAGAAAGCTTCTATCCAGTTTTGAACGGAAGTATTTTGTATTTCACCATAGTCCTCTATGGGCTTCCAAATATCCCTTTGTCAATTCCACAAGAACAGCCTTAGCGAAAGGTTTCTTGAAGGGAAAGATGTAACTCTGTGAGATGAATTAAGAGAACACAGAGCAGTTTCTCAGAAAGCTTCTTTCCAGTTTTGAACGGAAGATATTTCCTTTTTTACCATAGCACTCTATGGGCTTCCAAATATCCCTTTGAAAATTCCACAAGAACAGCCTTAGCGAAAGGCTTCTTGAAGGGAAAGATGTAACTCTGTGATATGAATTAACAGAACACAGAGCAGTTTCTCAGAAAGCTTCTTTCCAGTTTCGAACGGAAGATATTTCCTTTTTCACCGAAGCCCTCTATGGGCTTCCAAATATCCCTTTGCCAATTCCACAAGAACTGCCTTAGCGAAAGGCTTCTTGAAGGGAAAGATGTAACTCTGTGAGATGAATTAACAGAACACAGAGCAGACTCTCAGAATGCTTCTATCCAGTTTTGAACGGAAGATATTTCCTTTTTCACCATAGTCCTCTATGGGATTCCAAATATCCCTTTGCCAATTCCACAAGAACAGCTTTAGCGAAAGGCTTCTTGAAGGGAAAGATATAACTTTGTGAGATGAATTAAGAAAACACAGAGCAGTTTCTCAGAAAACTTCTATCCAGTTTTGAACGGAAGATATTTCCTTTTTCACCATAGCCCTCTATGGGCTTCTAAATATCCCTTTGCCAATTCCACCAGAACAGCCTTAGCGAAAGGCTTCTTGAAGGGAAAGATGTAACTCTGCGACAAGAATTAACAGAACACAGAGCAGTTTCTCACAAAGCTTCTTTCCAGTTTTGAACGGAAGATATTTCCTTTTTCACCATAGCCCTCTATGGGCTTCCAAATATTCCTTTGCCAATTCCACAAGAACAGCCTTAGCGAAAGGCTTCTTGAGGGGAAAGATGTAACTCTGTGAGATGAATTAACAGAACACAGAGCTGTTTCTCAGAAAGCTTCTTTCCAGTTTTGAACGGAAGATATTTCCTTTTACACCATAGCCCTCTATGGGCTTCCAAATATCCCTTTGCCAATTCCACAAGAACAGCCTTAGCGAAAGGCTTCTTGAAGGGAAAGATGTAACTCTGCGAGAAGAATTAACAGAACACAGTGCAGTTTCTCAGAAAGCCTCTTTCCAGTTTTGAACGGAAGGTATTTCCTTTTTCAACATAGCCCTCTCTGGGCTTCCAAATATCCCTTTGCCAATTCCACAAGAACAGCCGTAGCGAAAGGCTTCTTGAAGGGAAAGATGTAACTCTGTGAGATGAATTAACAGAACACAGAGCATTTTCTCAGAAAGCTTCTTTCCAGTTCTGAACGGAAGATATTTCCTTTTTCACCATATCCCTCTATGGGCTTCCAAATATCCCTTTGCCAATTCCACAAGAACAGCCTTAGCGAAAAGCTTCTTGAAGGGAAAGATGTAACTCTGTGAGATGAATTATCAGAACACAGAGCAGTTTCTCACAAAGCTTCCTTCCAGTTTTTAACGGAAGATATTTCCTGTTTCACCATATCCCTCTATGGGCTTCCAAATATCCCTTTGCCAATTACACAAGAACAGACTTAGCGAAAGGCTTCATGAAGGGAAAGATGTAACATTGTGAGATGAATTAAGAGAACACAGAGCAGTTTCTCAGAAAGCTTCTTTCCAGTTTGGAATGGAAGATATTTCCTTTTTCACCATAGCCCTCTATCGGCTTCCAAATATCCCTTTGCCAATTCCACAAGAACAGCCTTAGCGAAATTCTTCTTGAAAGATGTAACTCTGCGAAAATAATTAACAGAACGCAGAGCAGTTTCTCAGAAAGCTTACTTCCAGTTTTGAACGGAAGATATTTCCTTTTTCACCATAGCCCTCTAAGGGCTTCCAAATATCCCTTTGCCAATTCCACAAGAACAGCCTTAGCGAAAGGCTTCTTGAGGGGAAAGATGTAACTCTGTGAGATGAATTAACAGAACACAGAGGTGTTTCTCAGAAAGCTTCTTTCCAGTTTTGAACGGAAGATATTTCTTTTTTCACCATAGCCCTGTATGGGCTTCCAAATATCCCTTTGCCAATTCCACAAGAACAGCCTTAGCTAAAGGCTTCTTGAAAGGAAAGATGTAACTCTGCGAGAAGAATTAACAGAACACAGAGCATTTTCTCAGGAAGCTTCTTTCCAGTTTTGAACGGAAGATATTTCCTTTTCCACCATAACCCTCTATGGGCTTCCAAATATCCCTTTGCCAATTCCACAAGAACACCTTAGCGAAAGGCTTCTTGAAGGGAAAGATGTAACTCTGCGAGAAGAATTAAGAGAACACAGAGCAGTTTCTCAGAAAGCCTCTTTCCAGTTTTGAAAGGAAGATATTTCCTTTTTCAACATAGCCCTCTCTGGGCTTCCAAATATCCCTTTGCCAATTCCACAAGAACAGCCGTAGCGAAAGGCTTCTTGAAGGGAAAGAAGTAACTCTGTGAGATGAATTAACAGAACACAGAGCAGTTTCTCAGAAAGCTTCTTTCCAGTTCTGAGAGGAAGATATTTCCTTTTTCACCATATCCCTCTATGGGCTTCCAAATATCCCTTTGCCAATTCCACAAGAACAGCCTTAGCGAAAGGCTTCATGAAGGGAAAGATGTAACATTGTGAGATGAATTAAGAGAACACAGAGCAGTTTCTCCGAAAGCTTCTTTCCAGTTTGGAATGGAAGATATTTCTTTTTTCACCATAGCCCTCTATCGGCTTCCAAATATCCCTTTGCCAATTCCACAAGAACAGCCTTAGCGAAATTCTTCTTGAAAGATGTAACTCTGCGAAAAGAATTAACAGAACGCAGAGCAGTTTCTCAGAAAGCTTCCTTCCAGTTTTGAACGGAAGATATTTCCTTTTTCACCATAGCCCTCTAAGGACTTCCAAATATCCCTTTGCCAATTCCACAAGAACAGCCTTAGCGAAAGGCTTCTTGAGGGGAAAGATGTAACTCTGTGAGATGAATTAACAGAACACAGAGCTGTTTCTCAGAAAGCTTCTTTCCAGTTTTGAACGGAAGATATTTCCTTTTTCACCATAGCCCTGTATGGGCTTCCAAATATCCCTTTGCCAATTCCACAAGAACAGCCTTAGCTAAAGGCTTTTTGAAAGGAAAGATGTAACTCTGTGAGAAGAATTAACAGAACACAGAGCATTTTCTCAGAAAGCTTCTTTCCAGTTTTGAACGGAAGATATTTCCTTTTCCAATATAACCCTCTATGGGCTTCCAAATATCCCTTTGCCACTTCCACAAGAACAGTCTTAGCGAAAGGCTTCTTGAAGGGAAAGATGTAACTCTGTGAGATGAATTAACAGAACACAGAGCAGTTTCTCAGAAAGTTTCTTTCCAGTTTTGAACGGAAGATATTTCCTGTTTCACCATAGCCCTCTATGGGCTTCCAAATATCCCTTTGCCAATTCCACAAGAACAGCCTTAGCGAAAGGCTTCTTGAAGGGAAAGATGTAACTCTGTGAGATGAATTAACAGAACACAGAGCAGTTTCTCCGAAAGCTTCTTTCCAGTTGCGAACGGAAGTATTTCCTGTTTCACCATAGCCCTCTATGGGCTTCCAAATATCCCTTTGTCAATTCCACAAGAACAGACTTAGCGAAAGGTTTCTTGAAGGGAAAGATGTAACTCTGTGAGATGAATTAAGAGAACACAGAGCAGTTTCTCAGAAAGCTTCTTTCCAGTTTTGAACGGAAGATATTTCTTTTTTCACCTTTGCCCTCTATGGGATTCCAAATATCCCTTTGTCAATTCCACAAGAACAGCCTTAGCGAAAGGCTTCTTGAAGGGAAAGATGTAACTCTGTGAGATGAATTAACAGAACACAGAGCAGTTTCTCAGAAAGCTTCTTTCCAGTTGCGAACGGAAGATATTTCCTTTTTCAGCATAGCCCTCTTTGGGCTTCCAAATATGCCTTTCCCAATTCCACAAGAACTGCCTTAGCGAAAGGCTCCTTGAAGGGAAAGATGTAACTCTGTGAGATGAATTAACAGAACACAGAGCAGTTTCTCAGAAAGCTTCTTTCCAGTTTTGAACGGAAGATATTTCCTTTTTCACCATAGTCCTCTATGGGCTTCCAAATATCCCTTTGCCAATTCCACAAGAACAGCTTTAGCGAAAGGCTTCTTGAAGGGAAAGATGTAACTTTGTGAGATGAATTAAGAAAACACAGAGCAGTTTCTCAGAAAACTTCTTTCCAGTTTTGAACGGAAGATATTTCCTTTTTCACCATAGCCCTCTATGGGCTTCCAAATATCCCTTTGCCAATTCCACAAGAACAGCCTTCGCGAAAGGCTTCTTGAAAGGGAAGATGTAACTCTGCGAGAAGAATTAACAGTACACAGAGCAGTTTCTCAGAAAGCTTCTTTCCAGTTTGGAACGGAAGATATTTCCTTTTTCACCATAGCCCTCTATGGGCTTCCAAATATCCCTTTGCCAATTCCACAAGAACAGCCTTAGCGAAAGGCTTCTCGAGGGGAAAGATGTAACTCTGTGAGATGAATTAACAGAACACAGCGCTGTTTCTCAGAAAGCTTCTTTCCAGTTTTGAACGGAAGATATTTCCTTTTTCACCATAGCCCTCTATGGGCTTCCAAATATCCCTTTGCCAATTCCACCAGAACAGCTTTAGCGAAAGGTTTCTTGAAGGGAAAGATGTAACTCTGTGAGATGAATTAAGAGAACACAGAGCAGTTTCTCAGAAAGCTTCTTTCCAGTTTTGAACGGAAGATATTACCTTTTTC
The DNA here is from genome assembly GCF_047675955.1 of Chlorocebus sabaeus. Lineage (NCBI taxonomy): Eukaryota > Metazoa > Chordata > Mammalia > Primates > Cercopithecidae > Chlorocebus > Chlorocebus sabaeus. The sequence goes on from NW_027327728.1 coordinate 29,887, forward strand.
ACCATAGCCCTCTATGGGCTTCCAAATATCCCTTTGCCAATTCCACAGGAACAGTCTTAGCGAAAGGCTTCTTGAAGGGAAAGATGTAACTCTGTGAGATGAATTAACAGAACACAGAGCAGTTTCTCAGAAAGCTTCTTTCCAGTTTCGAACGGAAGTATTTCCTGTTTCACCATAGCCTTCTATGGGCTTCCAAATATCCGTTTGTCAATTCCACAAGAACAGCCTTAGCGAAAGTTTTCTTGAAGGGAAAGATGTAACTCTGTGAGATGAATTAAGAGAACACAGAGCAGTTTCTCATAAAGCTTCTTTCCAGTTTTGAACGGAAGTATTTCCTGTTTCACCGTAGCCCTCTATGGGCTTCCAAATATCCCTTATCAACTCCACAAGAACAGCCTTAGCGAAAGGCTTCTTGAAGGGAAAGATGTAACTCTGTGAGATGAATTAACAGAACACAGAGCAGTTTCTCAGAAAGCTTCTTTCCAGTTTTCAACGGAAGATATTTCCTGTTTCACCATATCCCTCTATGGGCTTCCAAATATCTCTTTGCCAATTCCACAAGAACAGCCTTAGCGAAACGCTTCTTGAAGGGAAAGATGTAACTCTGTGAGATGAATTAACAGAACACAGAGCAGTTTCTCAGAAAGCCTCTTTGCAGTTTCGAACGGAAGTATTTCCTCTTTCACCATAGCCCTCTATGGGCTTCCAAATATCCCTTTGTCAATTCCACAAGAACAGACTTAGCGAAAGTTTTCTTGAAGGGAAAGATATAACTCTGTGAGATGAATTAAGAGAACACAGAGCAGTTTCTCAGAAAGCTTCTTTCCAGTTTGGAACGGAAGATATTTCCTTTTTCACCATAGCCCTCTATGGGCTTCCAAATATCCCTTTGCCAATTCCACAAGAACAGCCTTAGCGAAAGGCTTCTTGAAGGGAAAGATGTAACTCTGCGAGAAGAATTAACAGAACACAGAGCAGTTTCTCAGAAAGCTTCTTTCCAGTTTTGAACGGAAGATATTTCCTTTTCCACCATATCCCTCTATGGGTTTCCAAATATCCCTTTGCCAATTCCACAAGAACAGCCTTAGCGAAAGGCTTCTTGAAGGGAAAGATATAACTCTGCGAGATGAATTAACAGAACACAGAGCAGTTTCTCAGAAAGCTTCTTTCCAGTTTTGAACGGAAGATATTTCCTTTTTCACCATAGCCCTCTATGGGCTTCCAAATATCCCTTTGCCAATTCCACCAGAACAGCTTTAGCGAAAGGTTTCTTGAAGGGAAAGATGTAACTCTGTGAGATGAATTAACAGAACACAGAGCAGTTTCTCAGAAAGCTTCTTTCCAGTTTTGAACGGAAGATATTTTCTTTTTCACCATAGCCCTCTATGGGTTTCCAAATAACCCTTTGCCAATTCCACAGGAACAGTCTTAGCGAAAGGCTTCTTGAAGGGAAAGATGTAACTCTGTTGGATGAATTAAGAGAACACAGAGCAGTTTCTCAGAAAGCTTCTTTCCAGTTTTGAACGGAAGTATTTCCTGTTTCACCGTAGCCCTCTATGGGCTTCCAAATATCCATTTGCCAATTCCACAATAACAGCCTTAGCGAAAGGCTTCTTGACGGGAAAGATGTAACTCTGTGAGATGAATTAACAGAACACAGAGCAGTGTCTCAGAAAGCTTCTTTCCAGTTTTTAACGGAAGATATTTCCTGTTTCACCATAGCCCTCTATGGGCTTCCAAATATCCCTTTGCCAATTCCACAAGAACAGCCTTAGCGAAAGGCTTCATGAAGGGAAAGAAGTAACTTTGTGAGATGAATTAAGAGAACACAGAGCAGTTTCTCAGAAAGCTTCTTTCCAGTTTGGAACGGAAGATATTTCCTTTTTCACCATAGCCCTCTATGGGCTTCCAAATATCTATTTGCCAATTCCACAAGAACAGCCTTAGCGAAATTCTTCTTGAAAGATGTAACTCTGCGAGAAGAATTATCAGAACGCAGAGCAGTTTCTCAGAAAGCTTCCTTCCAGTTTTGAACGGAAGATATTTCCTTTTCCACCATAACCCTCTATGGGCTTCCCAATATCCCTTTGTCAATTCCACAAGAACAGCCTTAGCGAAAGGCTTCTTGAAGGGAAAGATGTAACTTTGTGAGATGAATTAAGAGAACACAGAGCAGTTTCTCATAAAGCTTCTTTCCAGTTTTGAACGGAAGTATTTCCTGTTTCACCGTAGCCCTCTATGGGCTTCCAAATATCCCTTATCAACTCCACAAGAACAGCCTTAGCGAAAGGCTTCTTGAAGGGAAAGATGTAACTCTGTGAGATGAATTAACAGAACACAGAGCAGTTTCTCAGAAAGCTTCTTTCCAGTTTTCAACGGAAGATATTTCCTGTTTCACCATAGCCCTCTATGGGCTTCCAAATATCTCTTTGCCAATTCCACAAGAACAGCCTCAGCGAAACGCTTCTTGAAGGGAAAGATGTAACTCTGTGAGATGAATTAACAGAACACAGAGCAGTTTCTCAGAAAGCCTCTTTGCAGTTTCGAACGGAAGTATTTCCTGTTTCACCATAGCCCTCTATGGGCTTCCAAATATCCCTTTGTCAATTCCACAAGAACAGACTTAGCGAAAGTTTTCTTGAAGGGAAAGATATAACTCTGTGAGATGAATTAAGAGAACACACAGCAGTTTCTCAGAAAGCTTCTTTCCAGTTTGGAACGGAAGATATTTCCTTTTTCACCATAGCCCTCTATGGGATTCCAAATATCCCTTTGCCACTTCCACAAGAACAGTCTTAGCGAAAGGCTTCTTGAAGGGAAAGATGTAACTCTGTGAGATGAATTAAGAGAACACAGAGCAGTTTCTCAGAAAGCTTCTTTCCAGTTTTGAACGGAAGTATTTCCTGTTACACCATAGCCCTCTATGGGCTTCCAAATATCCCTTTACCAATTCCACAAGAACAGCCTTAGCGAAAGGATTCTTGAAGGGAAAGATGTAACTCTGTGAGATCAATTAACAGAACACAGAGCAGTTTCTCAGAAATCTTCTTTCCAGTTTTGAACGGAAGATATTTCCTTTTTCACCATAGCCCTCTATGTGCTTCCAAATATCCCTTTGCCAATTCCACAAGAACAGCCTTAGCGAAAGGCTTCTCGAGGGGAAAGATGTAACTCTGTGAGATGAATTAACAGAACACAGCGCTGTTTCTCAGAAAGCTTCTTTCCAGTTTTGAACGGAAGATATTTCCTTTTTCACCATAGCCCTCTATGGGCTTCCAAATATCCCTTTGCCAATTCCACAAGAACAGCCTTAGCGAAAGGCTTCTTGAAGGGAAAGATGTAACTCTGCGAGAAGAATTAACAGAACACAGAGCAGTTTCTCTGAAAGCTTCTTTCCTGTTTTGAACGGAAGGTATTTCCTTTTCCACCAGAGCCCTCTATGGGTTTCCAAATATCCCTTTGCCAATTCCACAAGAACAGCCTTAGCGAAAGGCTTCTTGAAGGGAAAGATATAACTCTGCGAGATGAATTAACAGAACACAGAGCAGTTTCTCAGAAAGCTTCTTTCCAGTTTTGAACGGAAAATATTTCCTTTTTCACCATAGCCCTCTATGGGCTTCCAAATATCCCTTTGCCAATTCCACCAGAACAGCTTTAGCGAAAGGTTTCTTGAAGGGAAAGATGTAACTCTGTGAGATGAATTAACAGAACACAGAGCAGTTTCTCAGAAAGCTTCTTTCCAGTTTTGAACGGAAGATATTTTCTTTTTCACCATAGCCCTCTATGGGTTTCCAAATAACCCTTTGCCAATTCCACAGGAACAGTCTTAGCGAAAGGCTTCTTGAAGGGAAAGATGTAACTCTGTGAGATGAATTAAGAGAACACAGAGCAGTTTCTCAGAAAGCTTCTTTCCAGTTTTGAACGGAAGTATTACCTCTTTCACCATAGCCCTCTATGGGCTTCCAAATATCCCTTTACCAATTCCACAAGAACAGCCTTAGCGAAAGGCTTCTTGAAGGGAAAGATGTAACTCTGTGAGATGAATTAACAGAACACAGAGCAGTTTCTCAGAAAGCTTCTTTCCAGTTTTGAACGGAAGATATTTCCTTTTTCACCATAGCCCTCTATGGACTTCCAAATATCCCTTTGCCAATTCCACAAGAACAGCCTTAGCGAAAGGCTTCTTGAAGGGAAAGATGTAACTCTGTGAGATGAATTAACAGAACACAGAGCAGTTTCTCAGAAAGCTTCTTTCCAGTTTCGAACGGAAGTATTTCCTGTTTCACCATAGCCTTGTATGGGCTTCCAAATATCCCTTTGCCACTTCCACAAGAACAACCTTAGCGAAAATCTTCTTGAAGGGAAAGATGTAACTCTGTGACATGAATTAAGAGAACACAGAGCAGTTTCTCATAAAGCTTCTTTCCAGTTTTGAACGGAAGTATTTCCTTTTTCACCATAGCCCTCTATGGGCTTCCAAATATCCCTTTACCAATTCCACAAGAACAGCCTTAGCGAAAGGCTTCTTGAAGGGAAAGATGTAACTCTGTGAGATGAATTAACAGAACACAGAGCAGTTTCTCAGAAAGCTTCTTTCCAGTTTTCAACGGAAGATATTTCCTGTTTCACCATAGCCGTCTATGGGCTTCCAAATATCTCTTTGCCAATTCCACAAGAACAGCCTTAGCGAAAGGCTTCTTGAAGGGAAAGATGTAACTCTGTGAGATGAATTAACAGAACACAGAGCAGTTTCTCAGAAAGCTTCTTTCCAGTTTCGAACGGAAGTATTTCCTGTTTCACCAGAGCCCTCTGTGTGCTTCCAAATATCCCTTTGTCAATTCCACAAGAACAGCCTTAGCGAAAGGTTTCTTGAAAGGAAAGATGTAACTCTGTGAGATGAATTAACAGAACACAGAGCAGTTTCTCAGAAAGTTTCTTTCCAGTTTTGAACGGAAGATATTTCCTTTTTCACCATTGCCCTCTATGGGCTTCCAAATACCCCTTTGCCAATTCCACAAGAACAGCCTTAGCGAAAGGCTTCTTGAAGGGAAAGATGTAACTCTGTGAGATGAATTAACAGAACACAGAGCCGTTTCTCAGAAAGCTTCTTTCCAGTTTTGAACGGAAGATATTTCCTTTTTCACCATAGCCCTCTATGGGCTTCCAAATATCCCTTTGCCAATTCCACAAGAACAGCTTTAGCGAAAGGTTTCTTGAAGGGAAATATGTAACTCTGTGAGATGAATTAACAGAACACAGAGCAGTTTCTCAGAAAGCTTCTTTCCAGTTTTGAACGGAAGATATTTCCTTTTTCACCATAGCCCTCTATGGGATTCCAAATATCCCATTGCCAATTCCACAGGAACAGTCTTAGCGAAAGGCTTCTTGAAGGGAAAGATGTAACTCTGTGAGATGAATTAAGAGAACACAGAGCAGTTTCTCAGAAAGCTTCATTCCACTTTTGAACGGAAGTATTTCCTGTTTCACCGTAGCCCTCTAAGGGCTTCCAAATATCCCTTTACCAATTCCACAAGAACAGCCTTAGCGTAGGCTTCTTGAAGGGAAAGATGTAACTCTGTGAGATGAATTAACAGAACACAGAGCAGTTTCTCAGAAAGCTTCTTTCCAGTTTTTAACGGAAGATATTTCCTTTTACACCGTAGCCCTCTATGGGCTTCCAAATATCCCTTTGCCAATTTCACAAGAACAGCCTTAGCGAAAGGCTTCTTGAAGGGAAAGATGTAACTCTGTGAGATGAATTAACAGAACACAGAGCAGTTAGTCAGAAAGCTTCTTTCCAGTTTTGAACGGAAGTACTTTGTATTTCACCATAGCCCTCTATGGGCTTCCAAATATCCCTTTGCCAATTCCACAAGAACTGCCTTAGCGAAAGGCTTCTTGAAGGGAAAGATGTAACTCTGTGAGATGAATTAACAGAACACAGAGCAGATTCTCAGAATGCTTCTTTCCAGTTTTGAACGGAAGATATTTCCTTTTTCACCATAGTCCTCTATGGGATTCCAAATATCCCTTTGCCAATTCCACAAGAACAGCTTTAGGGAAAGGCTTCTTGAAGGGAAAGATGTAACTCTGTGAGATTAATTAAGAGAACACAGAGCAGTTTCTCAGAAAGATTCTTTCCAGTTTTGAACGGAAGATATTTCCTTTTTCACCATAGCCCTCTATGGGCTTCCAAATATCCCTTTGCCAATTCCACAAGAACAGCCTTAGCGAAAGGCTTCTTGACGGGAAAGATGTAACTCTGTGAGATGAATTACCAGAACACAGAGCAGTTTCTCAGAAAGATTCTTTCCAGTTTTTAACGGAAGATATTTAATGTTTCACCATAGCCCTCTATGGGCTTCCAAATATCCCTTTGCCAATTCCACAAGAACAGCCTTAGCGAAAGGCTTCATGAAGGGAAAGATGTAACTTTGTGAGATGAATTAAGAGAACACAGAGCAGTTTCTCAGAAAGCTTCTTTCCAGTTTGGAACGGAAGATATTTCCTTTTTCACCATAGCCCTCTATGGGCTTCCAAATATCCCTTTGCCAATTCCACAAGAACAGCCTTAGCGAAATTCTTCTTGAAAGATGTAACTCTGCGAGAAGAATTAACAGAACACAGAGCAGTTTCTCAGAAAGCTTCTTTCCAGTTTTCAACGGAAGATATTTCCTGTTTCACCATAGCCGTCTATGGGCTTCCAAATATCTCTTTGCCAATTCCACAAGAACAGCCTTAGCGAAAGGCTTCTTGAAGGGAAAGATGTAACTCTGTGAGATGAATTAACAGAACACAGCGCTGTTTCTCAGAAAGCTTCTTTCCAGTTTTGAACGGAAGATATTTCCTTTTTCACCATAGCCCTCTATGGGCTTCCAAATATCCCTTTGCCAATTCCACAAGAACAGCCTTAGCGAAAGGCTTCTTGAAGGGAAAGATGTAACTCTGCGAGAAGAATTAACAGAACACAGAGCAGTTTCTCTGAAAGCTTCTTTCCTGTTTTGAACGGAAGGTATTTCCTTTTCCACCAGAGCCCTCTATGGGTTTCCAAATATCCCTTTGCCAATTCCACAAGAACAGCCTTAGCGAAAGGCTTCTTGAAGGGAAAGATATAACTCTGCGAGATGAATTAACAGAACACAGAGCAGTTTCTCAGAAAGCTTCTTTCCAGTTTTGAACGGAAAATATTTCCTTTTTCACCATAGCCCTCTATGGGCTTCCAAATATCCCTTTGCCAATTCCACCAGAACAGCTTTAGCGAAAGGTTTCTTGAAGGGAAAGATGTAACTCTGTGAGATGAATTAACAGAACACAGAGCAGTTTCTCAGAAAGCTTCTTTCCAGTTTTGAACGGAAGATATTTTCTTTTTCACCATAGCCCTCTATGGGTTTCCAAATAACCCTTTGCCAATTCCACAGGAACAGTCTTAGCGAAAGGCTTCTTGAAGGGAAAGATGTAACTCTGTGAGATGAATTAAGAGAACACAGAGCAGTTTCTCAGAAAGCTTCTTTCCAGTTTTGAACGGAAGTATTACCTCTTTCACCATAGCCCTCTATGGGCTTCCAAATATCCCTTTACCAATTCCACAAGAACAGCCTTAGCGAAAGGCTTCTTGAAGGGAAAGATGTAACTCTGTGAGATGAATTAACAGAACACAGAGCAGTTTCTCAGAAAGCTTCTTTCCAGTTTTGAACGGAAGATATTTCCTTTTTCACCATAGCCCTCTATGGACTTCCAAATATCCCTTTGCCAATTCCACAAGAACAGCCTTAGCGAAAGGCTTCTTGAAGGGAAAGATGTAACTCTGTGAGATGAATTAACAGAACACAGAGCAGTTTCTCAGAAAGCTTCTTTCCAGTTTCGAACGGAAGTATTTCCTGTTTCACCATAGCCTTGTATGGGCTTCCAAATATCCCTTTGCCACTTCCACAAGAACAACCTTAGCGAAAATCTTCTTGAAGGGAAAGATGTAACTCTGTGACATGAATTAAGAGAACACAGAGCAGTTTCTCATAAAGCTTCTTTCCAGTTTTGAACGGAAGTATTTCCTTTTTCACCATAGCCCTCTATGGGCTTCCAAATATCCCTTTACCAATTCCACAAGAACAGCCTTAGCGAAAGGCTTCTTGAAGGGAAAGATGTAACTCTGTGAGATGAATTAACAGAACACAGAGCAGTTTCTCAGAAAGCTTCTTTCCAGTTTTCAACGGAAGATATTTCCTGTTTCACCATAGCCGTCTATGGGCTTCCAAATATCTCTTTGCCAATTCCACAAGAACAGCCTTAGCGAAAGGCTTCTTGAAGGGAAAGATGTAACTCTGTGAGATGAATTAACAGAACACAGAGCAGTTTCTCAGAAAGCTTCTTTCCAGTTTCGAACGGAAGTATTTCCTGTTTCACCAGAGCCCTCTGTGTGCTTCCAAATATCCCTTTGTCAATTCCACAAGAACAGCCTTAGCGAAAGGTTTCTTGAAAGGAAAGATGTAACTCTGTGAGATGAATTAACAGAACACAGAGCAGTTTCTCAGAAAGTTTCTTTCCAGTTTTGAACGGAAGATATTTCCTTTTTCACCATTGCCCTCTATGGGCTTCCAAATACCCCTTTGCCAATTCCACAAGAACAGCCTTAGCGAAAGGCTTCTTGAAGGGAAAGATGTAACTCTGTGAGATGAATTAACAGAACACAGAGCCGTTTCTCAGAAAGCTTCTTTCCAGTTTTGAACGGAAGATATTTCCTTTTTCACCATAGCCCTCTATGGGCTTCCAAATATCCCTTTGCCAATTCCACAAGAACAGCTTTAGCGAAAGGTTTCTTGAAGGGAAATATGTAACTCTGTGAGATGAATTAACAGAACACAGAGCAGTTTCTCAGAAAGCTTCTTTCCAGTTTTGAACGGAAGATATTTCCTTTTTCACCATAGCCCTCTATGGGATTCCAAATATCCCATTGCCAATTCCACAGGAACAGTCTTAGCGAAAGGCTTCTTGAAGGGAAAGATGTAACTCTGTGAGATGAATTAAGAGAACACAGAGCAGTTTCTCAGAAAGCTTCATTCCAGTTTTGAACGGAAGTATTTCCTGTTTCACCGTAGCCCTCTAAGGGCTTCCAAATATCCCTTTACCAATTCCACAAGAACAGCCTTAGCGTAGGCTTCTTGAAGGGAAAGATGTAACTCTGTGAGATGAATTAACAGAACACAGAGCAGTTTCTCAGAAAGCTTCTTTCCAGTTTTTAACGGAAGATATTTCCTTTTACACCATAGCCCTCTATGGGCTTCCAAATATCCCTTTGCCAATTTCACAAGAACAGCCTTAGCGAAAGGCTTCTTGAAGGGAAAGATGTAACTCTGTGAGATGAATTAACAGAACACAGAGCAGTTAGTCAGAAAGCTTCTTTCCAGTTTTGAACGGAAGTACTTTGTATTTCACCATAGCCCTCTATGGGCTTCCAAATATCCCTTTGCCAATTCCACAAGAACTGCCTTAGCGAAAGGCTTCTTGAAGGGAAAGATGTAACTCTGTGAGATGAATTAACAGAACACAGAGCAGATTCTCAGAATGCTTCTTTCCAGTTTTGAACGGAAGATATTTCCTTTTTCACCATAGTCCTCTATGGGATTCCAAATATCCCTTTGCCAATTCCACAAGAACAGCTTTAGGGAAAGGCTTCTTGAAGGGAAAGATGTAACTCTGTGAGATTAATTAAGAGAACACAGAGCAGTTTCTCAGAAAGATTCTTTCCAGTTTTGAACGGAAGATATTTCCTTTTTCACCATAGCCCTCTATGGGCTTCCAAATATCCCTTTGCCAATTCCACAAGAACAGCCTTAGCGAAAGGCTTCTTGACGGGAAAGATGTAACTCTGTGAGATGAATTACCAGAACACAGAGCAGTTTCTCAGAAAGATTCTTTCCAGTTTTTAACGGAAGATATTTAATGTTTCACCATAGCCCTCTATGGGCTTCCAAATATCCCTTTGCCAATTCCACAAGAACAGCCTTAGCGAAAGGCTTCATGAAGGGAAAGATGTAACTTTGTGAGATGAATTAAGAGAACACAGAGCAGTTTCTCAGAAAGCTTCTTTCCAGTTTGGAACGGAAGATATTTCCTTTTTCACCATAGCCCTCTATGGGCTTCCAAATATCCCTTTGCCAATTCCACAAGAACAGCCTTAGCGAAATTCTTCTTGAAAGATGTAACTCTGCGAGAAGAATTAACAGAACACAGAGCAGTTTCTCAGAAAGCTTCTTTCCAGTTTTCAACGGAAGATATTTCCTGTTTCACCATAGCCGTCTATGGGCTTCCAAATATCTCTTTGCCAATTCCACAAGAACAGCCTTAGCGAAAGGCTTCTTGAAGGGAAAGATGTAACTCTGTGAGATGAATTAACAGAACACAGAGCAGTTTCTCAGAAAGCTTCTTTCCAGTTTCGAACGGAAGTATTTCCTGTTTCACCAGAACCCTCTATGTGCTTCCAAATATCCCTTTGTCAATTCCACAAGAACAGCCTTAGCGAAAGTTTTCTTGAAGGGAAAGATTTAACTCTGTGAGATGAATTAACAGAACACAGAGCTGTTTCTCAGAAAGTTTCTTTCCAGTTTTGAACGGAAGATATTTCCTTTTTCACCATTGCCCTCTATGGGCTTCCAAATATCCCTTTGCCTATTCCTCAAGAACAGCCTTAGCGAAAGGCTTCTTGAAGGGAAAGATGTAACTCTGTGAGATGAATTAACAGAACACAGAGCAGTTTCTCAGAAAGCTTCTTTCCAGTTTTGAACGGAAGATATTTCCTTTTTCACCATAGCCCTCTATGGGCTTCCAAATATCCCTTTGCCAATTCCACAAGAACAGCTTTAGCGAAAGGTTTCTTGAAGGGAAATATGTAACTCTGTGAGATGAATTAACAGAACATAGAGCAGTTTCTCAGAAAGCTTCTTTCCAGTTTTGAACGGAAGATATTTCCTTTTTCACCATAGCCCTCTATGGGATTCCAAATATCCCTTTGCCAATTCCACAGGAACAGTCTTAGCGAAAGGCTTCTTGAAGGGAAAGATGTAACTCTGTGAGATGAATTGAGAGAACACAGAGCAGTTTCTCAGAAAGCTTCATTCCAGTTTTGAACGGAAGTATTTCCTGTTTCACCGTAGCCCTCTAAGGGCTTCCAAATATCCCTTTACCAATTCCACAAGAACAGCCTTAGCGTAGGCTTCTTGAAGGGAAAGATGTAACTCTGTGAGATGAATTAACAGAACACAGAGCAGTTTCTCAGAAAGCTTCTTTCCAGTTTTGAACGGAAGATATTTCCTTTTTCACCATAGCCCTCTATGGGCTTCCAAATATCCCTTTGCCAATTCCACAAGAACAGCTTTAGCGAAAGGTTTCTTGAAGGGAAATATGTAACTCTGTGAGATGAATTAACAGAACACAGAGCAGCTTCTCAGAAAGCTTCCTTCCATTTTTTAACGGAAGATATTTCGTTTTTCACCATAGCCCTCTATGGGCTTCCAAATATCCCTTTGACAATTTCACAAGAACAGCCTTAGCGAAAGGCTTCTTGAAGGGAAAGATGTAATTCTGTGAGATGAATTAACAGAACACAGAGCAGTTTCTCAGAAAGCTTCTATCCAGTTTTGAACGGAAGTATTTTGTATTTCACCATAGCCGTCTATGGGCTTCCAAATATCCCTTTGTCAATTCCACAAGAACAGCTTTAGCGAAAGGTTTCTTGAAGGGAAAGATGTAACTCTGTGAGATGAATTAAGAGAACACAGAGCAGTTTCTCAGAAAGCTTCTTTCCAGTTTTGAACGGAAGATAATTCCTTTTTTACCATAGTACTCTATGGGCTTCCAAATATCCCTTTGAAAATTCCACAAGAACAGCCTTAGCGAAAGGCTTCTTGAAGGGAAAGATGTAACTCTGTGAGATGAATTAACAGAACACAGAGCAGTTTCTCAGAAAGCTTCTTTCCAGTTTCGAACGGAAGATATTTCCTTTTTCACCGAAGCCCTCTATGGGCTTCCAAATATCCCTTTGCCAATTCCAAAAGAACTGCCTTAGCGAAAGGCTTCTTGAAGGGAAAGATGTAACTCTGTGAGATGAATTAACAGAACACAGAGCAGACTCTCAGAATGCTTCTATCCAGTTTTGAACGGAAGATATTTCCTTTTTCACCATAGTCCTCTATGGGATTCCAAATATCCCTTTGCCAATTCCACAAGAACAGCTTTAGCGAAAGGCTTCTTGAAGGGAAAGATGTAACTTTGTGAGATGAATTAAGAAAACACAGAGCAGTTTCTCAGAAAACTTCTATCCAGTTTTGAACGGAAGATATTTCCTTTTTCACCATAGCCCTCTATGGGCTTCTAAATATCCCTTTGCCAATTCCACCAGAACAGCCTTAGCGAAAGGCTTCTTGAAGGGAAAGATGTAACTCTGCGACAAGAATTAACAGAACACAGAGCAGTTTCTCACAAAGCTTCTTTCCAGTTTTGAACGGAAGATATTTCCTTTTTCACCATAGCCCTCTATGGGCTTCCAAATATCCCTTTGCCAATTCCACAAGAACAGCCTTAGCGAAAGGCTTCTTGAGGGTAAAGATGTAACTCTGTGAGATGAATTAACAGAACACAGAGCTGTTTCTCAGAAAGCTTCTTTCCAGTTTTGAACGGAAGATATTTCCTTTTACACCATAGCCCTCTATGGGCTTCCAAATATCCCTTTGCCAATTCCACAAGAACAGCCTTAGCGAAAGGCTTCTTGAAGGGAAAGATGTAACTCTGCGAGAAGAATTAACAGAACACAGAGCAGTTTCTCAGAAAGCCTCTTTCCAGTTTTGAACGGAAGATATTTCCTTTTTCAACATAGCCCTCTCTGGGCTTCCAAATATCCCTTTGCCAATTCCCCAAGAACAGCCGTAGCGAAAGGCTTCTTGAAGGGAAAGATGTAACTCTGTGAGATGAATTAACAGAACACAGAGCATTTTCTCAGAAAGCTTCTTTCCAGTTCTGAACGGAAGATATTTCCTTTTTCACCATATCCCTCTATGGGCTTCCAAATATCCCTTTGCCAATTCCACAAGAACAGCCTTAGCGAAAAGCTTCTTGAAGGGAAAGATGTAACTCTGTGAGATGAATTATCAGAACACAGAGCAGTTTCTCACAAAGCTTCCTTCCAGTTTTTAACGGAAGATATTTCCTGTTTCACCATAGCCCTCTCTGGGCTTCCAAATATCCCTTTGCCAATTCCACAAGAACAGCCGTAGCGAAAGGCTTCTTGAAGGGAAAGATGTAACATTGTGAGATGAATTAAGAGAACACAGAGCAGTTTCTCAGAAAGCTTCTTTCCAGTTTGGAATGGAAGATATTTCCTTTTTCACCATAGCCCTCTATCGGCTTCCAAATATCCCTTTGCCAATTCCACAAGAACAGCCTTAGCGAAATTCTTCTTGAAAGATGTAACTCTGCGAAAATAATTAACAGAACGCAGAGCAGTTTCTCAGAAAGCTTACTTCCAGTTTTGAACGGAAGATATTTCCTTTTTCACCATAGCCCTGTATGGGCTTCCAAATATCCCTTTGCCAATTCCACAAGAACAGCCTTAGCTAAAGGCTTCTTGAAAGGAAAGATGTAACTCTGCGAGAAGAATTAACAGAACACAGAGCATTTTCTCAGGAAGCTTCTTTCCAGTTTTGAACGGAAGATATTTCCTTTTCCACCATAACCCTCTAAGGGCTTCCAAATATCCCTTTGCCAATTCCACAAGAACACCTTAGCGAAAGGCTTCTTGAAGGGAAAGATGTAACTCTGCGAGAAGAATTAAGAGAACACAGAGCAGTTTCTCAGAAAGCCTCTTTCCAGTTTTGAAAGGAAGATATTTCCTTTTTCAACATAGCCCTCTCTGGGCTTCCAAATATCCCTTTGCCAATTCCACAAGAACAGCCGTAGCGAAAGGCTTCTTGAAGGGAAAGAAGTAACTCTGTGAGATGAATTAACAGAACACAGAGCAGTTTCTCAGAAAGCTTCTTTCCAGTTCTGAGCGGAAGATATTTCCTTTTTCACCATATCCCTCTATGGGCTTCCAAATATCCCTTTGCCAATTCCACAAGAACAGCCTTAGAGAAAGGCTTCATGAAGGGAAAGATGTAACATTGTGAGATGAATTAAGAGAACACAGAGCAGTTTCTCAGAAAGCTTCTTAACTCTGCGAAAAGAATTAACAGAACGCAGAGCAGTTTCTCAGAAAGGTTCCTTCCAGTGTTGAACGGAAGATATTTCCTTTTTCACCATAGCCCTCTAAGGACTTCCAAATATCCCTTTGCCAATTCCACAAGAACAGCCTTAGCGAAAGGCTTCTTGAGGGGAAAGATGTAACTCTGTGAGATGAATTAACAGAACACAGAGCTGTTACTCAGAAAGCTTCTTTCCAGTTTTGAACGGAAGATATTTCCTTTTTCACCATAGCCCTGTATGGGCTTCCAAATATCCCTTTGCCAATTCCACAAGAACAGCCTTAGCTAAAGGCTTTTTGAAAGGAAAGATGTAACTCTGTGAGAAGAATTAACAGAACACAGAGCATTTTCTCAGAAAGCTTCTTTCCAGTTTTGAACGGAAGATATTTCCTTTTCCAATATAACCCTCTATGGGCTTCCAAATATCCCTTTGCCACTTCCACAAGAACAGTCTTAGCGAAAGGCTTCTTGAAGGGAAAGATGTAACTCTGTGAGATGAATTAACAGAACACAGAGCAGTTTCTCCGAAAGCTTCTTTCCAGTTTCGAACGGAAGTATTTCCTGTTTCACCATAGCCCTCTATGGGCTTCCAAATATCCCTTTGTCAATTCCACAAGAACAGACTTAGCGAAAGGTTTCTTGAAGGGAAAGATGTAACTCTGTGAGATGAATTAAGAGAACACAGAGCAGTTTCTCAGAAAGCTTCTTTCCAGTTTTGAACGGAAGATATTTCTTTTTTCACCTTTGCCCTCTATGGGATTCCAAATATCCCTTTGTCAATTCCACAAGAACAGCCTTAGCGAAAGGCTTCTTGAAGGGAAAGATGTAACTCTGTGAGATGAATTAACAGAACACAGAGCAGTTTCTCAGAAAGCTTCTTTCCAGTTGCGAACGGAAGATATTTCCTTTTTCAGCATAGCCCTCTATGGGCTTCCAAATATGCCTTTGCCAATTCCACAAGAACTGCCTTAGCGAAAGGCTCCTTGAAGGGAAAGATGTAACTCTGTGAGATGAATTAACAGAACACAGAGCAGTTTCTCAGAAAGCTTCTTTCCAGTTTTGAACGGAAGATATTTCCTTTTTCACCATAGTCCTCTATGGGCTTCCAAATATCCCTTTGCCAATTCCACAAGAACAGCTTTAGCGAAAGGCTTCTTGAAGGGAAAGATGTAACTTTGTGAGATGAATTAAGAAAACACAGAGCAGTTTCTCAGAAAACTTCTTTCCAGTTTTGAACGGAAGATATTTCCTTTTTCACCATAGCCCTCTATGGGCTTTCAAATATCCCTTTGCCAATTCCACAAGAACAGCCTTCGCGAAAGGCTTCTTGAAAGGGAAGATGTAACTCTGCGAGAAGAATTAACAGTACACAGAGCAGTTTCTCAGAAAGCTTCTTTCCAGTTTGGAACGGAAGATATTTCCTTTTTCACCATAGCCCTCTATGGGCTTCCAAATATCCCTTTGCCAATTCCACAAGAACAGCCTTAGCGAAAGGCTTCTCGAGGGGAAAGATGTAACTCTGTGAGATGAATTAACAGAACACAGCGCTGTTTCTCAGAAAGCTTCTTTCCAGTTTTGAACGGAAGATATTTCCTTTTTCACCATAGCCCTCTATGGGCTTCCAAATATCCCTTTGCCAATTCCACCAGAACAGCTTTAGCGAAAGGTTTCTTGAAGGGAAAGATGTAACTCTGTGAGATGAATTAACAGAACACAGAGCAGTTTCTCAGAAAGCTTCTTTCCAGTTTTGAACGGAAGATATTTCCTTTTTCACCATAGCCCTCTATGGGCTTCCAAATATCCCTTTGCCAATTCCACAGGAACAGTCTTAGCGAAAGGCTTCTTGAAGGGAAAGATGTAACTCTGTGAGATGAATTAACAGAACACAGAGCAGTTTCTCAGAAAGCTTCTTTCCAGTTTCGAACGGAAGTATTTCCTGTTTCACCATAGCCTTCTATGGGCTTCCAAATATCCGTTTGTCAATTCCACAAGAACAGACGTAGCGAAAGGTTTCTTGAAGGGAAAGATGTAACTCTGTGAGATGAATTAAGAGAACACAGAGCAGTTTCTCATAAAGCTTCTTTCCAGTTTTGAACGGAAGTATTTCCTGTTTCACCGTAGCCCTCTATGGGCTTCCAAATATCCCTTATCAACTCCACAAGAACAGCCTTAGCGAAAGGCTTCTTGAAGGGAAAGATGTAACTCTGTGAGATGAATTAACAGAACACAGAGCAGTTTCTCAGAAAGCTTCTTTCCAGTTTTCAACGGAAGATATTTCCTGTTTCACCATAGCCCTCTATGGGCTTCCAAATATCTCTTTGCCAATTCCACAAGAACAGCCTTAGCGAAACGCTTCTTGAAGGGAAAGATGTAACTCTGTGAGATGAATTAACAGAACACAGAGCAGTTTCTCAGAAAGCCTCTTTGCAGTTTCGAACGGAAGTATTTCCTGTTTCACCATAGCCCTCTATGGGCTTCCAAATATCCCTTTGTCAATTCCACAAGAACAGACTTAGCGAAAGTTTTCTTGAAGGGAAAGATATAACTCTGTGAGATGAATTAAGAGAACACACAGCAGTTTCTCAGAAAGCTTCTTTCCAGTTTGGAACGGAAGATATTTCCTTTTTCACCATAGCCCTCTATGGGATTCCAAATATCCCTTTGCCACTTCCACAAGAACAGTCTTAGCGAAAGGCTTCATGAAGGGAAAGATGTAACTCTGTGAGATGAATTAAGAGAACACAGAGCAGTTTCTCAGAAAGCTTCTTTCCAGTTTTGAACGGAAGTATTTCCTGTTTCACCATAGCCCTCTATGGGCTTCCAAATATCCCTTTACCAATTCCACAAGAACAGCCTTAGTGAAAGGATTCTTGAAGGGAAAGATGTAACTCTGTGAGATGAATTAACAGAACACAGAGCAGTTTCTCAGAAATCTTCTTTCCAGTTTTGAACGGAAGATATTTCCTTTTTCACCATAGACCTCTATGGGCTTCCAAATATCCCTTTGCCAATTCCACAAGAACAGCCTTAGCGAAAGGCTTCTCGAGGGGAAAGATGAAACTCTGTGAGATGTATTAACAGAACACAGCGCTGTTTCTCAGAAAGCTTCTTTCCAGTTTTGAACGGAAGATATTTCCTTTTTCACCATAGCCCTCTATGGGCTTCCAAATATCCCTTTGCCAATTCCACAAGAACAGCCTTAGCGAAAGGCTTCTTGAAGGGAAAGATGTAACTCTGCGAGAAGAATTAACAGAACACAGAGCAGTTTCTCAGAAAGCTTCTTTCCAGTTTTGAACGGAAGATATTTCCTTCTCCACCATAGCCCTCTATGGGTTTCCAAATATCCCTTTGCCAATTCCACAAGAACAGCCTTAGCGAAAGGCTTCTTGAAGGGAAAGATAACTCTGCGAGTTGAATTAACAGAACACAGAGCAGTTTCTCAGAAAGCTTCTTTCCAGTTTTGAACGGAAGATATTTCCTTTTTCACCATAGCCCTCTATGGGCTTCCAAATATCCCTTTGCCAATTCCACCAGAACAGCTTTAGCGAAAGGTTTCTTGAAGGGAAAGATGTAACTCTGTGAGATGAATTAACAGAACACAGAGCAGTTTCTCAGAAAGCTTCTTTCCAGTTTTGAACGGAAGATATTTTCTTTTTCACCATAGCCCTCTATGGGTTTCCAAATAACCCTTTGCCAATTCCACAGGAACAGTCTTAGCGAAAGGCTTCTTGAAGGGAAAGATGTAACTCTGTGAGATGAATTAAGAGAACACAGAGCAGTTTCTCAGAAAGCTTCTTTCCAGTTTTGAACGGAAGTATTACCTCTTTCACCATAGCCCTCTATGGGCTTCCAAATATCCCTTTACCAATTCCACAAGAACAGCCTTAGCGAAAGGCTTCTTGAAGGGAAAGATGTAACTCTGTGAGATGAATTAACAGAACACAGAGCAGTTTCTCAGAAAGCTTCTTTCCAGTTTTGAACGGAAGATATTTCCTTTTTCACCATAGCCCTCTATGGACTTCCAAATATCCCTTTGCCAATTCCACAACAACAGCCTTAGCGAAAGGCTTCTTGAAGGGAAAGATGTAACTCTGTGAGATGAATTAACAGAACACAGTGCAGTTTCTCAGAAAGCTTCTTTCCAGTTTCGAACGGAAGTATTTCCTGTTTCACCATAGCCTTGTATGGGCTTCCAAATATCCGTTTGTCAATTCCACAAGAACAGCCTTAGCGAAAGGTTTCTTGAAGGGAAAGATGTAACTCTGTGAGATGAATTAAGAGAACACAGAGCAGTTTCTCAGAAAGATTCTTTCCACTTTTGAACGGAAGATATTTCCTTTTTCACCATAGCCCTCTATGGGCTTCCAAATATCCATTTGCCAATTCCACAAGAACAGCCTTAGCGAAAGGCTTCTTGACGGGAAAGATGTAACTCTGTGAGATGAATTAACAGAACACAGAGCAGTGTCTCAGAAAGCTTCTTTCCAGTTTTTAACGGAAGATATTTCCTGTTTCACCATAGCCCTCTATGGGCTTCCAAATATCCCTTTGCCAATTCCACAAGAACAGCCTTAGCGAAAGGCTTCATGAAGGGAAAGAAGTAACTTTGTGAGATGAATTAAGAGAACACAGAGCAGTTTCTCAGAAAGCTTCTTTCCAGTTTGGAACGGAAGATATTTCCTTTTTCACCATAGCCCTCTATGTGCTTCCAAATATCCCTTTGCCAATTCCACAAGAACAGCCTTAGCGAAATTCTTCTTGAAAGATGTAACTCTGCGAGAAGAATTAACAGAACGCAGAGCAGTTTCTCAGAAAGCTTCCTTCCAGTTTCGAACGGAAGATATTTCCTTTTCCACCATAACCCTCTATGGGCTTCCCAATATCCCTTTGTCAATTCCACAAGAACAGCCTTAGCGAAAGGCTTCTTGAAGGGAAAGATGTAACTCTGTGAGATGAATTAAGAGAACACAGAGCAGTTTCTCATAAAGCTTCTTTCCAGTTTTGAACGGAAGTATTTCCTGTTTCACCGTAGCCCTCTATGGGCTTCCAAATATCCCTTATCAACTCCACAAGAACAGCCTTAGCGAAAGGCTTCTTGAAGGGAAAGATGTAACTCTGTGAGATGAATTAACAGAACACAGAGCAGTTTCTCAGAAAGCTTCTTTCCAGTTTTCAACGGAAGATATTTCCTGTTTCACCATAGCCCTCTATGGGCTTCCAAATATCTCTTTGCCAATTCCACAAGAACAGCCTTAGCGAAACGCTTCTTGAAGGGAAAGATGTAACTCTGTGAGATGAATTAACAGAACACAGAGCAGTTTCTCAGAAAGCCTCTTTGCAGTTTCGAACGGAAGTATTTCCTGTTTCACCATAGCCCTCTATGGGCTTCCAAATATCCCTTTGTCAATTCCACAAGAACAGACTTAGCGAAAGTTTTCTTGAAGGGAAAGATATAACTCTGTGAGATGAATTAAGAGAACACACAGCAGTTTCTCAGAAAGCTTCTTTCCAGTTTGGAACGGAAGATATTTCCTTTTTCACCATAGCCCTCTATGGGATTCCAAATATCCCTTTGCCACTTCCACAAGAACAGTCTTAGCGAAAGGCTTCTTGAAGGGAAAGATGTAACTCTGTGAGATGAATTAAGAGAACACAGAGCAGTTTCTCAGAAAGCTTCTTTCCAGTTTTGAACGGAAGTATTTCCTGTTTCACCATAGCCCTCTATGGGCTTCCAAATATCCCTTTACCAATTCCACAAGAACAGCCTTAGCGAAAGGATTCTTGAAGGGAAAGATGTAACTCTGTGAGATGAATTAACAGAACACAGAGCAGTTTCTCAGAAATCTTCTTTCCAGTTTTGAACGGAAGATATTTCCTTTTTCACCATAGCCCTCTATGGGCTTCCAAATATCCCTTTGCCAATTCCACAAGAACAGCCTTAGCGAAAGGCTTCTCAAGGGGAAAGATGTAACTCTGTGAGATGAATTAACAGAACACAGCGCTGTTTCTCAGAAAGCTTCTTTCCAGTTTTGAACGGAAGATATTTCCTTTTTCACCATAGCCCTCTATGGGCTTCCAAATATCCCTTTGCCAATTCCACAAGAACAGCCTTAGCGAAAGGCTTCTTGAAGGGAAAGATGTAACTCTGCGAGAAGAATTAACAGAACACAGAGCAGTTTCTCAGAAAGCTTCTTTCCAGTTTTGAACCGAAGGTATTTCCTTTTCCACCAGAGCCCTCTATGGGTTTCCAAATATCCCTTTGCCAATTCCACAAGAACAGCCTTAGCGAAAGGCTTCTTGAAGGGAAAGATATAACTCTGCGAGATGAATTAACAGAACACAGAGCAGTTTCTCAGAAAGCTTCTTTCCAGTTTTGAACGGAAGATATTTCCTTTTTCACCATAGCCCTCTATGGGCTTCCAAATATCCCTTTGCCAATTCCACCAGAACAGCTTTAGCGAAAGTTTTCTTGAAGGGAAAGATGTAACTCTGTGAGATGAATTAACAGAACACAGAGCAGTTTCTCAGAAAGCTTCTTTCCAGTTTTGAACGGAAGATATTTTCTTTTTCACCATAGCCCTCTATGGGTTTCCAAATAACCCTTTGCCAATTCCACAGGAACAGTCTTAGCGAAAGGCTTCTTGAAGGGAAAGATGTAACTCTGTGAGATGAATTAAGAGAACACAGAGCAGTTTCTCAGAAAGCTTCTTTCCAGTTTTGAACGGAAGTATTACCTCTTTCACCATAGCCCTCTATGGGCTTCCAAATATCCCTTTACCAATTCCACAAGAACAGCCTTAGCGAAAGGCTTCTTGAAGGGAAAGATGTAACTCTGTGAGATGAATTAACAGAACACAGAGCAGTTTCTCAGAAAGCTTCTTTCCAGTTTTGAACGGAAGATATTTCCTTTTTCACCATAGCCCTCTATGGACTTCCAAATATCCCTTTGCCAATTCCACAAGAACAGCCTTAGCGAAAGGCTTCTTGAAGGGAAAGATGTAACTCTGTGAGATGAATTAACAGAACACAGAGCAGTTTCCCAGAAAGCTTCTTTCCAGTTTCGAACGGAAGTATTTCCTGTTTCACCATAGCCTTGTATGGGCTTCCAAATATCCGTTTGTCAATTCCACAAGAACAGCCTTAGCGAAAGGTTTCTTGAAGGGAAAGATGTAACTCTGTGAGATGAATTAAGAGAACACAGAGCAGTTTCTCAGAAAGATTCTTTCCAGTTTTGAACGGAAGATATTTCCTTTTTCACCATAGCCCTCTATGGGCTTCCAAATATCCATTTGCCAATTCCACAAGAACAGCCTTAGCGAAAGGCTTCTTGACGGGAAAGATGTAACTCTGTGAGATGAATTAACAGAACACAGAGCAGTGTCTCAGAAAGCTTCTTTCCAGTTTTTAACGGAAGATATTTCCTGTTTCACCATAGCCCTCTATGGGCTTCCAAATATCCCTTTGCCAATTCCACAAGAACAGCCTTAGCGAAAGGCTTCATGAAGGGAAAGATGTAACTTTGTGAGATGAATTAAGAGAACACAGAGCAGTTTCTCAGAAAGCTTCTTTCCAGTTTGGAACGGAAGATATTTCCTTTTTCACCATAGCCCTCTATGGGCTTCCAAATATCCCTTTGCCAATTCCACAAGAACAGCCTTAGCGAAATTCTTCTTGAAAGATGTAACTCTGCGAGAAGAATTAACAGAACGCAGAGCAGTTTCTCAGAAAGCTTCCTTCCAGTTTTGAACAGAAGATATTTCCTTTTCCACCATAACCCTCTATGGGCTTCCCAATATCCCTTTGTCAATTCCACAAGAACAGCCTTAGCGAAAGGCTTCTTGAAGGGAAAGATGTAACTCTGTGAGATGAATTAACAGAACACAGAGCAGTTTCTCAGAAATCTTCTTTCCAGTTTTGAACGGAAGATATTTCCTTTTTCACCATAGCCCTCTATGGGCTTCCAAATATCCCTTTGCCACTTCCACAAGAACAACCTTAGCGAAAATCTTCTTGAAGGGAAAGATGTAACTCTGTGACATGAATTAAGAGAACACAGAGCAGTTTCTCATAAAGCTTCTTTCCAGTTTTGAACGGAAGATATTTCCTTTTTCACCGAAGCCCTCTATGGGCTTCCAAATATCCCTTTGCCAATTCCACAAGAACAGCCTTAGCGAAAGGCTTCTTGAAGGGAAAGATGTAACTCTGTGAGATGAATTAACAGAACACAGAGCAGTTTCTCAGAAAGCTTCTTTCCAGTTTCGAACGGAAGTATTTCCTGTTTCACCAGAGCCCTCTGTGTGCTTCCAAATATCCCTTTGTCAATTCCACAAGAACAGCCTTAGCGAAAGGTTTCTTGAAAGGAAAGATGTAACTCTGTGAGATGAATTAACAGAACACAGAGCAGTTTCTCAGAAAGTTTCTTTCCAGTTTTGAACGGAAGATATTTCCTTTTTCACCATTGCCCTCTATGGGCTTCCAAATACCCCTTTGCCAATTCCACAAGAACAGCCTTAGCGAAAGGCTTCTTGAAGGGAAAGATGTAACTCTGTGAGATGAATTAACAGAACACAGAGCAGTTTCTCAGAAAGCTTCTTTCCAGTTTTGAACGGAAGATATTTCCTTTTCCACCATAGCCCTCTATGGGCTTCCAAATATCCCTTTGCCAATTCCTCAAGAACAGCCTTAGCGAAAGGCTTCTTGAAGGGAAAGATGTAACTCTGTGAGATGAATTAACAGAACACAGAGCCGTTTCTCAGAAAGCTTCTTTCCAGTTTTGAACGGAAGATATTTCCTTTTTCACCATAGCCCTCTATGGGCTTCCAAATATCCCTTTGCCAATTCCACAAGAACAGCTTTAGCGAAAGGTTTCTTGAAGGGAAATATGTAACTCTGTGAGATGAAT
This sequence comes from Chlorocebus sabaeus, assembly GCF_047675955.1. Lineage (NCBI taxonomy): Eukaryota > Metazoa > Chordata > Mammalia > Primates > Cercopithecidae > Chlorocebus > Chlorocebus sabaeus. The sequence continues at coordinate 53,017 of NW_027327728.1, forward strand.
TAACAGAACACAGAGCAGTTTCTCAGAAAGCTTCTTTCCAGTTTTGAACGGAAGATATTTCCTTTTTCACCATAGCCCTCTATGGGATTCCAAATATCCCTTTGCCAATTCCACAGGAACAGTCTTAGCGAAAGGCTTCTTGAAGGGAAAGATGTAACTCTGTGAGATGAATTAAGAGAACACAGAGCAGTTTCTCAGAAAGCTTCATTCCAGTTTTGAACGGAAGTATTTCCTGTTTCACCGTAGCCCTCTAAGGGCTTCCAAATATCCCTTTACGAATTCCACAAGAACAGCCTTAGCGTAGGCTTCTTGAAGGGAAAGATGTAACTCTGTGAGATGAATTAACAGAACACAGAGCAGTTTCTCAGAAAGCTTCTTTCCAGTTTTTAACGGAAGATATTTCCTTTTTCACCATAGCCCTCTATGGGCTTCCAAATATCCCTTTGCCAATTTCACAAGAACAGCCTTAGCGAAAGGCTTCTTGAAGGGAAAGATGTAACTCTGTGAGATGAATTAACAGAACACAGAGCAGTTACTCAGAAAGCTTCTTTCCAGTTTTGAACGGAAGTATTTTGTATTTCACCATAGCCCTCTATGGGCTTCCAAATATCCCTTTGCCAATTCCACAAGAACTGCCTTAGCGAAAGGCTTCTTGAAGGGAAAGATGTAACTCTGTGAGATGAATTAACAGAACACAGAGCAGATTCTCAGAATGCTTCTTTCCAGTTTTGAACGGAAGATATTTCCTTTTTCACCATAGTCCTCTATGTGATTCCAAATATCCCTTTGCCAATTCCACAAGAACAGCTTTAGCGAAAGGCTTCTTGAAGGGAAAGATGTAACTCTGTGAAATTAATTAAGAGAACACAGAGCAGTTTCTCAGAAAGATTCTTTCCAGTTTTGAACGGAAGATATTTCCTTTTTCACCATAGCCCTCTATGGGCTTCCAAATATCCCTTTGCCAATTCCACAAGAACAGCCTTAGCGAAAGGCTTCTTGACGGGAAAGATGTAACTCTGTGAGATGAATTACCAGAACACAGAGCAGTTTCTCAGAAAGATTCTTTCCAGTTTTTAACGGAAGATATTTCCTGTTTCACCATAGCCCTCTATGGGCTTCCAAATATCCCTTTGCCAATTCCACAAGAACAGCCTTAGCGAAAGGCTTCATGAAGGGAAAGATGTAACTTTGTGAGATGAATTAAGAGAACACAGAGCAGTTTCTCAGAAAGCTTCTTTCCAGTTTGGAACGGAAGATATTTCCTTTTTCATCATAGCCCTCTATGGGCTTCCAAATATCCCTTTGCCAATTCCACAAGAACAGCCTTAGCGAAATTCTTCTTGAAAGATGTAACTCTGCGAGAAGAATTAACAGAACGCAGAGCAGTTTCTCAGAAAGCTTCCTTCCAGTTTTGATCGGAAGATATTTCCTTTTTCACCATAGCCCTCTAAGGGCTTCCAAATATCCCTTAGCCAATTCCACAAGAACAGCCTTAGCGAAAGGCTTCTTGAGGGGAAAGATGTAACTCTGTGAGATGAATTAACAGAACACAGAGCTGTTTCTCAGAAAGCTTCTTTCCAGTTTTGAACGGAAGATATTTCCTTTTCCACCATAACCCTCTATGGGCTTCCAAATATCCCTTTGTCAATTCCACAAGAACAGCCTTAGCGAAAGGCTTCTTGAAGGGAAAGATGTAACTCTGTGAGATGAATTAACAGAACACAGAGCAGTTTCTCAGAAAGCTTCTTTCCAGTTTTCAACGGAAGATATTTCCTGTTTCACCATAGCCGTCTATGGGCTTCCAAATATCTCTATGCCAATTCCACAAGAACAGCCTTAGCGAAAGGCTTCTTGAAGGGAAAGATGTAACTCTGCGAGAAGAATTAACAGAACACAGAGCAGTTTCTCAGAAAGCTTCTTTCCAGTTTTGAACGGAAGATATTTCCTTTTCCACCGTAGCCCACTATGGGCTTCCAAATATCCCTTTGCCAATTCCTCAAGAACAGCCTTAGCGAAAGGCTTCTTGAAGGGAAAGATGTAACTCTGTGAGATGAATTAACAGAACACAGAGCAGTTTCTCAGAAAGCTTCTTTCCAGTTTTGAACGGAAGATATTTCCTTTTTCACCATAGCCCTCTCTGGGCTTCCAAATATCCCTTTGCCAATTCCACAAGAACAGCTTTAGTGAAAGGTTTCTTGACGGGAAATATGTAACTCTGTGAGATGAATTAACAGAACACAGAGCAGTTTCTCAGAAAGCTTCTTTCCAGTTTTGAACGGAAGATATTTCCTTTTTCACCATAGCCCTCTATGGGATTCCAAATATCCCTTTGCCAATTCCACAGGAACAGTCTTAGCGAAAGGCTTCTTGAAGGGAAAGATGTAACTCTGTGAGATGAATTGAGAGAACACAGAGCAGTTTCTCAGAAAGCTTCATTCCAGTTTTGAACGGAAGTATTTCCTGTTTCACCGTAGCCCTCTAAGGGCTTCCAAATATCCCTTTACCAATTCCACAAGAACAGCCTTAGCGTAGGCTTCTTGAAGAGAAAGATGTAACTCTGTGAGATGAATTAACAGAACACAGAGCAGTTTCTCAGAAAGCTTCTTTCCAGTTTTGAACGGAAGATATTTCCTTTTTCATCATAGCCCTCTATGGGCGTCCAAATATCCCTTTGCCAATTCCACAAGAACAGCCTTAGCGAAAGGCTTCTTGAAGGGAAAAATGTATCTCTGTGAGATGAATTAACAGAACACAGAGCAGTTTCTCAGAAAGCTTCTTTCCAGTTTTGAACGGAAGATATTTTTTTTTTAACCATAGCCTTCTATGGGCTTCCAAATATCCCTTGCCAATTCCACAGGAACAGTCTTAGCGAAAGGCTTCTTGAAGGGAAAGATGTAACTCTGTGAGATGAATTAAGAGAACACAGAGCAGTGTCTCAGAAAGCTTCTTTCCAGTTTTAAGGTAAGTATTTCCAGTTTCACCGTAGCCCTCTATGGGCTTCCAAATATCCCTTTACCAATTCCACAAGAACAGCCTTAGCGAAAGGCTTCTTGAAAGGAAAGATGTAACTCTGTGAGATGAATTAACAGAACACAGAGCAGTTTCTCAGGAAGCTTCTTTCCAGTTTTGAACGGAAGATATTTCCTTTTTCACCATAGCCCTCTATGGGCTTCCAAATATCCCTTTGCCAATTCCACAAGAACAGACTTAGCGAAAAGCTTCTTCAAGGGAAAGATGTAACACTCTGAGATGAATTAACAGAACACAGAGCAGTTTCTCAGAAAGATTCTTTCCAGTTTTGAACGGAAGATATTTCCTGTTTCACCATAGCCCTCTATGGGCTTCCAAATATCCCTCTGCCAATTCCACAAGAACAGCCTTAGCGAAAGGCTTCTTGAAGGGAAAGATGTAACTTTGTGAGATGAAATAAGAAAACACAGAGCAATTTCTCAGAAAGCTTCTTTCCAGTTTTGAACGGAAGATATTTCCTTTTTCACCATAGCCGTCTATGGGCTTCCAAATATCCCTGTGCCAATTCAACAAGAACAGCCTTAGCGAAAGGATTCTTTAAGGGAAAGATGTAACTCTGCGAGAAGAATTAACAGGACACAGAGCAGTTTCTCAGAAAGCTTCTTTCCAGTTTTGAACGGAAGATATTTCCTTTTTCACCATAGCCGTCTATGGGCTTCCAAATATCCCTGTGACAATTCCACAAGAACAGCCTTAGCGAAAGGCTTCTTGAAGGGAAAGATGTAACTCTGCGAGATGAATTAACAGAACACAGAGCAGTTCCTCAGAAAGCTTCTTTCCAGTTTTGAACGGAAGATATTTCCTTTTTCAACATAGCCTTCTAAGGGCTTCCAAATATCCCATTGCCAATTCCACAAGAACAGCCTTAGAGAAAGGCTTCCTGAAGGGAAAGATGTAACTCTGTGAGATGAATTAACAGAACACAGAGAAGTTTCTCAGAAAGCTTCTTTCCAGTTCTGAACGGAAGATATTTCCTTTTTCACCATAGCTCTCTGTGGCCTTCCAAATATCCCTTTGCCAATTCCACAAGAACAGCCTTAGCGAAAGGCTTCTTGAAGGGAAAGATGCAACTCTGTGAGATGAACAAACAGAACACAGAGCAGTTTCTCAGGAAGCTTCTTTCCAGTTTTGAACGGAAGATATTTCCTTTTTCACCATAGCCCTCTATGGGCTTCCAAATATCCCTTTGCCAATTCCACAAGAACAGCCTTAGCGAAAATCTTCTTCAAGGGAAAGATGTAACTCTCTGAGATGAATTAAGAGAACACAGATCGGTTTCTCAGAAAGCTTCTTTCCAGTTTTGAACGGAAGATATTTCCTTTTCCACCATAGCCCTCTAAGGGCTTCCAAATATCCCTTTGCCAATTCCACAAGAACAGCCTTAGCGAAAGGCTTCTTGAAGGGAAAGATGTAACTCTGTGAGATGAATTAACAGAACACAGAGCAGTTTCTCAGAAAGCTTCTTTCCAGTTTTGAACGGAAGATATTTCCTTTTTCACCATAGCCCTCTATGGGCTTCCAAATATCCCTTTGCCTATTCCACAAGAACAGCCTTAGCGAAACGCTTCTTGAAGGGAAAGATGTAACTCTGTGCGATGAATTAACAGAACACAGAGCAGTTTCTCAGAAAGCTTCTTTCCAGTTTCGAACGGAAGTATTTCCTGTTTCACCATAGCCCTCTATGGGCTTCTAAATATCCCTTTGCCAATTCCACAAGAACAGCTTTAGCGAAAGGGTTCTTGAAGGGAAAGATGTAACTCTGTGAGATGAATTAAGAGAACACAGAGCAGTTTCTCAGAAAGCTTCTTTCCAGTTTTGAACGGAAGATAATTCCTTTTTCACCATAGCCCTCTATGGGCTTCCAAATATCCCTTTGCCAATTCCACAAGAACAGCCTTAGCGAAAGGCTTCTTGAAGGGAAAGATGCAACTCTGTGAGATGAACAAACAGAACACAGAGCAGTTTCTCAGAAAGCTTCTTTCCAGTTTTGAACGGAAGATATTTCCTTTTTCACCAAGCCCTCTATGGGCTTCCAAATATCCCTTTGCCAATTCCACAAGAACAGCCTTAGCGAAAATCTTCTTCAAGGGAAAGATGTAACTCTGTGAGGTGAATTAACAGAACACAGAGCAGTTTCTCAGAAAGCTTCTTTCCAGTTTTGAACGGAAGATATTCCCTGTTTCACCATAGCCCTCTATGGGCTTCCAAATATCCCTTTGCCAATTCCACAAGAACAGCCTTAGAGAAAGGCTTCTTGAAGGGAAAGATGTAACTCTGTGAGATGAATTAACAGAACACAGAGCAGTTTCTCAGAAAGCTTCTTTCCAGTTTTGAACGGAAGATACTTCCTTTTTCACCATAGCCCTCTATGGGCTTCCAAATATCCGTTTGCCAATTCCACAAGAACAGCCTTAGCGAAAGGCTTCTTGAAGGGAAAGATGTAACTCTGTGAGATGAAATAACAGAACACAGAGCCGTTTCTCTGAAAGCTTCTTTCCAGTTTTGATCAGAAGATATTTCCTGTTTCAATATAGCCCTCTATGGGCTTCCAAATATCCCTTTGCCAATTCCACAAGAACAGCCTTAGCGAAAGGCTTCTTGAAGGGAAAGATGTAACTCTGTGAGATGAATTAACAGAACACAGAGCAGTTTCTCAGAAAGCTTCTTTCCAGTTTTGAACGGAAGATATTTCCTTTTTCACCATAGCCTTCTATGGGCTTCCAAATATCCCTTGCCAATTCCACAGGAACAGTCTTAGCGAAAGGCTTCTTGAAGGGAAAGATGTAACTCTGTGAGATGAATTAAGAGAACACAGAGCAGTGTCTCAGAAAGCTTCTTTCCAGTTTTGAGGGAAGTATTTCCAGTTTCACAGTAGCCCTCTATGGGCTTCCAAATATCCCTTTACCAATTCCATAAGAACAGCCTTAGCGAAAGGCTTCCTGAAAGGAAAGATGTAACTCTGTGAGATGAATTAACAGAACACAGAGCAGTTTCTCAGGAAGCTTCTTTCCAGTTTTGAACGGAAGATATTTCCTTTTTCACCATAGCCCTCTATGGGCTTCCAAATATCCCTTTGCCAATTCCACAAGAACAGCCTTAGCGAAAAGCTTCTTCAAGGGAAAGATGTAACACTCTGAGATGAATTAACAGAACACAGAGCAGTTTCTCAGAAAGATTCTTTCCAGTTTTGAACGGAAGATATTTCCTGTTTCACAATAACCCTCTATGGGCTTCCAAATATCCCTCTGCCAATTCCACAAGAACAGTAGCGAAAGGCTTCTTGAAGGGAAAGATGTAACTTTGTGAGATGAAATAAGAAAACACAGAGCAATTTCTCAGAAAGCTTCTTTCCAGTTTTGAACGGAAGATATTTCCTTTTTCACCATAGCCGTCTATGGGCTTCCAAATATCCCTGTGCCAATTCAACAAGAACAGCCTTAGCGAAAGGATTCTTTAAGGGAAAGATGTAACTCTGCGAGAAGAAATAACAGAACACAGAGCAGTTTCTCAGAAAGCTTCTTTCCAGTTTTGAACGGAAGATATTTCCTTTTTCACCATAGCCGTCTATGGGCTTCCAAATATCCCTGTGCCAATTCCACAAGAACAGCCTTAGCGAAAGGCTTCTTGAAGGGAAAGATGTAACTCTGCGAGAAGAATTAACAGAACACAGAGCAGTTTCTCAGAAAGCTTCTTTCCAGTTTTGAACGGAAGATATTTCCTTTTTCACCATAGCCCTCTATGGGCTTCCAAATATCCCTTTGCCAATTCCACAAGAACAGCCTTAGAGAAAGGCTTCTTGAAGGGAAAGATGTAACTCTGTGAGATGAATTAACAGAACACAGAGCAGTTCCTCAGAAAGCTTCTTTCCAGTTTTGAACGGAAGATATTTCCTTTTCCACCATAACCCTCTATGGGCTTCCAAATATCCCTTTGCCAATTCCACAAGAACAGCCTTAGCGAAAGTCTTCTTGAAGGGAAAGATGTAACTCTGTGAGATGAATTAACAGAACACAGAGCAGTTTCTCAGAAAGCTTCTTTCCAGTTTTGAACGGAAGATATTTCCTTTTTCACCGTAGCCCTCTATGGGCTTCCAAATATCCCTTGCCAATTCCACAGGAACAGTCTTAGCGAAAGGCTTCTTGAAGGGAAAGATGTAACTCTGTGAGATGAATTAAGAGAACACAGAGCAGATTCTCAGAAAGCTTCTTTCCAGTTTTGAACGGAAGTATTTCCAGTTTCACCGAAGCCCTCTATGGGCTTCCAAATATCCCTTTGCCAATTCCACAAGAACAGCTTTAGCGAAAGGCTTCTTGAAGGGAAAGATGTAACTCTGTGAGATGAATTAACAGAACACAGAGCAGTTTCTCAGGAAGCTTCTTTCCAGTTTTGAACGGAAGATATTTCCTTTTTCACCATAGCCCTGTATGGGCTTCCAAATATCCCTTTGCCAATTCCACAAGAACAGCCTTAGCGAAAAGCTTCTTCAAGGGAAAGATGTAACTCTGTGAGATGAATTAACAGAACACAGAGCAGTTTCTCAGAAAGCTTCTTTCCAGTTTTGAACGGAAGATATTTCCTTTTTCACCATAGCCATCTACGGGCTTCCAAATATCCCTGTGCCAATTCCACAAGAAGAGCCTTAGCGAAAGGCTTCTTGAAGGGAAAGATGTAACTCTGCGAGAAGAATTAACAGAACACAGAGCAGTTTCTCAGAAAGCTTCTTTCCAGTTTTGAACGGAAGATATTTCCTTTTTCACCGTAGCCCTCTATGGGCTTCCAAATATCCCTTTGCCAATTCCACAAGAACAGCCTTAGCGAAAGGCTTCCTGAAGGGAAAGATGTAACTCTGTGAGATGAATTAACAGAACACAGAGAAGTTTCTCAGAAAGCTTCTTTCCAGTTCTGAACGGAAGATATTTCCTTTTTCACCATAGCTCTCTGTGGCCTTCCAAATATCCCTTTGCCAATTCCACTAGAACAGCCTTAGCGAAAAGCTTCTTGAAGGGAAAGATGTAACTCTGTGAGATGAATTAACAGAACACAGAGCAGTTTCTCAGAAAGCTTCTTTCCAGTTTTGAACGGAAGATATTTCCTTTTTCACCATAGCCCTCTATGGGCTTCCAAATATCCCTTTGACAATTCCGCAAGAACAGCCTTAGCCAAAGGCTTCTTGAAGGGAAAGATGTAACTCTGTGAGATGAATTAACAGAACACAGAGCAGTTTCTCTGAAAGCTTCTTTCCAGTTTTGAACGGAAGATATTTCCTGTTTCACCATAGCCCTCTATGGGCTTCAAAATATCCCTTTGCCAATTCCACAAGAACAGCCTTAGCGAAAGGCTTCTTGAAGGGAAAGATGTAAGTTTGTGAGATGAATTAAGAGAACACGCAGCAGTTTCTCAGAAAGCTTCTTTCCAGTTTTGAACGGAAGATATTTCCTTTTTCACCATAGACCTCTATGGGCTTCCAAATATCCCTTTGCCAATTACACAAGAACAGCCTTAGCGAAAGGATTCCTGAAGGGAAAGATGTAACTCTGTGAGATGAATTAACAGAACACAGAGCAGTTTCTCAGAAAGCTTCTTTCCAGTTTTGAACGGAAGATATTTCCTTTTTCACCATAGCCCTCTAAGGGCTTCCAAATATCCCTTTGCCAATTCCACAAGAACAGCCTTAGCGAAAGGCTTCTTGAAGGGAAAGATGTAACTCTGTGAGATGAATTAACAGAACACAGAGCAGTTTCTCAGAAAGCTTCTTTCCAATTTTGAACGGAAAATATTTCCTTTTTCAACATAGCCTTCTATGGGCTTCTAAATATCCCTTTCCCAATTCCACAAGAACAGCCTTAGCGAAAGGCTTCCTGAAGGGAAAGATGTAACTATGTGAGATGAATTAACAAAACACAGAGAAGTTTCTCAGAAAGCTTCTTTTCAGTTTTGAACGGAAGATATTACCTATTTCACCATAGCTCCCTGTGGCCTTCCAAATATCCCTTTGCCAATTCCACAAGAACAGCCTTTGCGAAAGGCTTCTTGAAGGGAAAGATGTAACTCTGTGAGATGAATTAAAAGAACACAGAGCAGTTTCTCAGAAAGCTTCTTTCCAGTTTTGAACGGAAGATATTTCCTTTTTCACCATAGCCCTCTATGGGCTTCCAAATATCCCTTTGTCAATTCCACAAGAACAGCCTTAGCGAAAGGCTCCTTGAAGGGAAAGATGTAACTCTGTGAGATGAATTAACAGAACACAGAGCAGTTTCTCTGAAAGCTTCTTTCCTGTTTTGAACGGAAGATATTTCCTTTTTCACCATAGCTCTCTGTGGCCTTCCAAATATCCCTTTGCCAATTCCACAAGAACGGCCTTAGAGAAAGGCTTCTTGAAGGGAAAGATGTAACTCTGTGAGATGAATTAAAAGAACACAGAGCAGTTTCTCAGAAAGCTTCTTTCCAGTTTTGAACGGAAGATATTTCCTTTTTCACCATAGCCTTCTATGGGCTTCCAAATATCCCTTGCCAATTCCACAGGAACAGTCTTAGCGAAAGGCTTCTTGAAGGGAAAGATGTAACTCTGTGAGATGAATTAAGAGAACACAGAGTAGTGTCTCAGAAAGCTTCTTTCCAGTTTTGAAGGGAAGTATTTCCAGTTTCACCGTAGCCCTCTATGGGCTTCCAAATATCCCTTTACCAATTCCATAAGAACAGCCTTAGCGAAAGGCTTCTTGAAAGGAAAGATGTAACTCTGTGAGATGAATTAACAGAACACAGAGCAGTTTCTCAGGAAGCTTCTTTCCAGTTTTGAACGGAAGATATTTCCTTTTTCACCATAGCCCTCTATGGGCTTCCAAATATCCCTTTGCCAATTCCACAAGAACAGCCTTAGCGAAAAGCTTCTTCAAGGGAAATATGTAACACTCTGAGATGAATTAACAGAACACAGAGCAGTTTCTCAGAAAGATTCTTTCCAGTTTTGAACGCAAGATATTTCCTGTTTCACCATAGCCCCCTATGGGCTTCCAAATATCCCTCTGCCAATTCCACAAGAACAGCCTTAGCGAAAGGCTTCTTGAAGGGAAAGATGTAACTTTGTGAGATGAAATAAGAAAACACAGAGCAATTTCTCAGAAAGCTTCTTTCCAGTTTTGAACGGAAGATATTTCCTTTTTCACCATAGCCGTCTATGGGCTTCCAAATATCCCTGTGCCAATTCAACAAGAACAGCCTTAGCGAAAGGATTCTTTAAGGGAAAGATGTAACTCTGCGAGAAGAAATAACAGAACACAGAGCAGTTTCTCAGAAAGCTTCTTTCCAGTTTTGAACGGAAGATATTTCCTTTTTCACCATAGCCGTCTATGGGCTTCCAAATATCCCTGTGCCAATTCCACAAGAACAGCCTTAGCGAAAGGCTTCTTGAAGGGAAAGATGTAACTCTGCGAGAAGAATTAACAGAACACAGAGCAGTTTCTCAGAAAGCTTCTTTCCAGTTTTGAACGGAAGATATTTCCTTTTTCACCATAGCCCTCTATGGGCTTCCAAATATCCCTTTGCCAATTCCACAAGAACAGCCTTAGAGAAAGGCTTCTTGAAGGAAAAGATGTAACTCTGTGAGATGAATTAACAGAACACAGAGCAGTTCCTCAGAAAGCTTCTTTCCAGTTTTGAACGGAAGATATTTCCTTTTCCACCATAACCCTCTATGGGCTTCCAAATATCCCTTTGCCAATTCCACAAGAACAGCCTTAGCGAAAGTCTTCTTGAAGGGAAAGATGTAACTCTGTGAGATGAATTAACAGAACACAGAGCAGTTTCTCAGAAAGCTTCTTTCCAGTTTTGAACGGAAGATATTTCCTTTTTCACCGTAGCCCTCTATGGGCTTCCAAATATACCTTGCCAATTCCACAGGAACAGTCTTAGCGAAAGGCTTCTTGAAGGGAAAGATGTAACTCTGTGAGATGAATTAAGAGAACACAGAGTAGATTCTCAGAAAGCTTCTTTCCAGTTTTGAACGGAAGTATTTCCAGTTTCACCGAAGCCCTCTATGGGCTTCCAAATATCCCTTTGCCAATTCCACAAGAACAGCTTTAGCGAAAGGCTTCTTGACGGGAAAGATGTAACTCTGTGAGATGAATTAACAGAACACAGAGCAGTTTCTCAGGAAGCTTCTTTCCGGTTTTGAACGGAAGATATTTCCTTTTTCACCATAGCCCTCTATGGGCTTCCAAATATCCCTTTGCCAATTCCACAAGAACAGCCTTAGCGAAAAGCTTCTTCAAGGGAAAGATGTAACTCTGTGAGATGAATTAACAGAACACAGAGCAGTTTCTCAGAAAGCTTCTTTAAAGTTTTGAACGGAAGATATTTCCTTTTTCACCATAGCCGTCTACGGGCTTCCAAATATCCCTGTGCCAATTCCACAAGAAGAGCCTTAGCGAAAGGCTTCTTGAAGGGAAAGATGTAACTCTGCGAGAAGAATTAACAGAACACAGAGCAGTTTCTCAGAAAGCTTCTTTCCAGTTTTGAACGGTAGATATTTCCTTTTTCACCGTAGCCCTCTATGGGCTTCCAAATATCCCTTTGCCAATTCCACAAGAACAGCCTTAGCGAAAGGCTTCCTGAAGGGAAAGATGTAACTCTGTGAGATGAATTAACAGAACACAGAGAAGTTTCTCAGAAAGCTTCTTTCCAGTTCTGAACGGAAGATATTTCCTTTTTCACCATAGCTCTCTGTGGCCTTCCAAATATCCCTTTGCCAATTCCACTAGAACAGCCTTAGCGAAAAGCTTCTTGAAGGGAAAGATGTAACCCTGTGAGATGAATTAACAGAACACAGAGCAGTTTCTCAGAAAGCTTCTTTCCAGTTTTGAACGGAAGATATTTCCTTTTTCACCATAGCCCTCTATGGGCTTCCAAATATCCCTTTGACAATTCCACAAGAACAGCCTTAGCGAAAGGCTTCTTGAAGGGAAAGATGTAACTCTGTGAGATGAATTAACAGAACACAGAGCAGTTTCTCAGAAAGCTTCTTTCCAGTTTTGAACGGAAGATATTTCCTTTTTCACCATAGCCCTCTAAGGGCTTCCAAATATCCCTTTGCCAATTCCACAAGAACAGCCTTAGCGAAAGGCTTCTTGAAGGGAAAGATGTAACTCTGTGAGATGAATTAACAGAACACAGAGCAGTTTCTCAGAAAGCTTCTTTCCAATTTTGAACGGAAAATATTTCCTTTTTCAACATAGCCTTCTATGGGCTTCCAAATATCCCTTTCCCAATTCCACAAGAACAGCCTTAGCGAAAGGCTTCCTGAAGGGAAAGATGTAACTATGTGAGATGAATTAACAAAACACAGAGAAGTTTCTCAGAAAGCTTCTTTTCAGTTTTGAACGGAAGATATTTCCTATTTCACCATAGCTCCCTGTGGCCTTCCAAATATCCCTTTGCCAATTCCACAAGAACAGCCTTTGCGAAAGGCTTCTTGAAGGGAAAGATGTAACTCTGTGAGATGAATTAAAAGAACACAGAGCAGTTTCTCAGAAAGCTTCTTTCCAGTTTTGAACGGAAGATATTTCCTTTTTCGCCATAGCCCTCTATGGGCTTCCAAATATCCCTTTGCCAATTCCACAAGAACAGCCTTAGCGAAAGGCTTCTTGAAGGGAAAGATGTCACTCTGTGAGATGAATTAACAGAACACAGAGCAGTTTCTCAGAAAGCTTCTTTCCAGCTTTGAACGGAAGTATTTCCTGTTTCACCATAGCCCTCCATGGCCTCCAAATATCCCTTTGTCAATTCCACAAGAACAGCCTTAGCGAAAGGTTTCTTGAAGGGAAAGATGTAACTCTGTGAGATGAATTAAAAGAACACACAGCAGTTTCTCAGAAAGCTTCTCTCCAGTTTTGAACGGAAGATATTTCATTTTTCACCATAGACCTCTATGGGCTTCCAAATATCCCTTTGCCAATTCCACAAAAACAGCCTTAGCGAAAGGCTTCTTGAAGGGAAAGATGTAACTCTGCGAGAAGAATTAACAGAACACAGAGCAGTTTCTCAGAAAGCTTCTTTCCAGTTTTGAACGGAAGATATTTCCTTTTCCACCATAGCCCTCTATGGGCTTCCAAATATCCCTTTGCCAACTCCACAAGAACAGACGTAGCGTAAGGCTTCTTGTAGGGAAAGATGTAACTCTGTGAGATGAATTAACAGAACACAGAGCAGTTTCTCAGAAAGCTTCTTTCCAGTTTTGAACGTAAGATATTTCCTTTTTCACCATAGCCCTCTATGGGCTTCCAAATATCCCTTTGCCTATTCCACAAAAACAGCCTTAGCGAAAGGCTTCTTGAAGGGAAAGATGTAACTCTGTGAGATGAATTAACGGAACACAGAGCAGTTTCTCAGAAAGCTTCTTTCCAGTTTTGAACGGAAGATATTTCCTTTTTCACCATAGCCCTCTATGGGCTTCCAAATATCCCTTTGCCAATTCCACAAGAACATCCTTAGCGAAAGGCTTCTTGAAGGGAAAGATGCAACTCTGTGCGATGAATTAACAGAACACAGAGCAGTTTCTCAGAAAACTTCTTTCCAGTTTCGAACGGAAGTATTTCCTGTTTCACCATAGCCCTCTATGGGCTTACAAATATCCCTTTGCCAATTCCACAAGAACAGCTTTAGCGAGAGGTTTCTTGAAGGGGAAGATATAACTCTGTGAGATGAATTAACAGAACACAGAGAAGTTTCTCAGAAAGCTTCTTTCCAGTTCTGAACGGAAGATATTTCCTTTTTCACCATAGCTCTCTGTGGCCTTCCAAATATCCCTTTGCCAATTCCACAAGAACAGCCTTAGCGAAAAGCTTCTAGAAGGGAAATATGTAACTCTGTGAGATGAATTAACAGAACACAGAGCAGTTTCTCAGAAAGCTTCTTTCCAGTTTTGAACGGAAGATATTTCCTTTTTCACCGTAGCCCTCTATGGGCTTCCAAATATCCCTTGCCAATTCCACAGGAACAGTCTTAGCGAAAGGCTTCTTGAAGGGAAAGATGTAACTCTGTGAGATGAATTAAGAGAACACAGAGCAGATTCTCAGAAAGCTTCTTTCCAGTTTTGAACGGAAGTATTTCCAGTTTCACCGAAGCCCTCTATGGGCTTCCAAATATCCCTTTGCCAATTCCACAAGAACAGCTTTAGCGAAAGGCTTCTTGAAGGGAAAGATGTAACTCTGTGAGATGAATTAACAGAACACAGAGCAGTTTCTCAGGAAGCTTCTTTCCAGTTTTGAACGGAAGATATTTCCTTTTTCACCATAGCCCTGTATGGGCTTCCAAATATCCCTTTGCCAATTCCACAAGAACAGCCTTAGCGAAAAGCTTCTTCAAGGGAAAGATGTAACTCTGTGAGATGAATTAACAGAACACAGAGCAGTTTCTCAGAAAGCTTCTTTCCAGTTTTGAACGGAAGATATTTCCTTTTTCACCATAGCCATCTACGGGCTTCCAAATATCCCTGTGCCAATTCCACAAGAAGAGCCTTAGCGAAAGGCTTCTTGAAGGGAAAGATGTAACTCTGCGAGAAGAATTAACAGAACACAGAGCAGTTTCTCAGAAAGCTTCTTTCCAGTTTTGAACGGAAGATATTTCCTTTTTCACCGTAGCCCTCTATGGGCTTCCAAATATCCCTTTGCCAATTCCACAAGAACAGCCTTAGCGAAAGGCTTCCTGAAGGGAAAGATGTAACTCTGTGAGATGAATTAACAGAACACAGAGAAGTTTCTCAGAAAGCTTCTTTCCAGTTCTGAACGGAAGATATTTCCTTTTTCACCATAGCTCTCTGTGGCCTTCCAAATATCCCTTTGCCAATTCCACTAGAACAGCCTTAGCGAAAAGCTTCTTGAAGGGAAAGATGTAACTCTGTGAGATGAATTAACAGAACACAGAGCAGTTTCTCAGAAAGCTTCTTTCCAGTTTTGAACGGAAGATATTTCCTTTTTCACCATAGCCCTCTATGGGCTTCCAAATATCCCTTTGACAATTCCACAAGAACAGCCTTAGCCAAAGGCTTCTTGAAGGGAAAGATGTAACTCTGTGAGATGAATTAACAGAACACAGAGCAGTTTCTCTGAAAGCTTCTTTCCAGTTTTGAACGGAAGATATTTCCTGTTTCACCATAGCCCTCTATGGGCTTCAAAATATCCCTTTGCCAATTCCACAAGAACAGCCTTAGCGAAAGGCTTCTTGAAGGGAAAGATGTAAGTTTGTGAGATGAATTAAGAGAACACGCAGCAGTTTCTCAGAAAGCTTCTTTCCAGTTTTGAACGGAAGATATTTCCTTTTTCACCATAGACCTCTATGGGCTTCCAAATATCCCTTTGCCAATTACACAAGAACAGCCTTAGCGAAAGGATTCCTGAAGGGAAAGATGTAACTCTGTGAGATGAATTAACAGAACACAGAGCAGTTTCTCAGAAAGCTTCTTTCCAGTTTTGAACGGAAGATATTTCCTTTTTCACCATAGCCCTCTAAGGGCTTCCAAATATCCCTTTGCCAATTCCACAAGAACAGCCTTAGCGAAAGGCTTCTTGAAGGGAAAGATGTAACTCTGTGAGATGAATTAACAGAACACAGAGCAGTTTCTCAGAAAGCTTCTTTCCAATTTTGAACGGAAAATATTTCCTTTTTCAACATAGCCTTCTATGGGCTTCTAAATATCCCTTTCCCAATTCCACAAGAACAGCCTTAGCGAAAGGCTTCCTGAAGGGAAAGATGTAACTATGTGAGATGAATTAACAAAACACAGAGAAGTTTCTCAGAAAGCTTCTTTTCAGTTTTGAACGGAAGATATTTCCTATTTCACCATAGCTCCCTGTGGCCTTCCAAATATCCCTTTGCCAATTCCACAAGAACAGCCTTTGCGAAAGGCTTCTTGAAGGGAAAGATGTAACTCCGTGAGATGAATTAAAAGAACACAGAGCAGTTTCTCAGAAAGCTTCTTTCCAGTTTTGAACGGAAGATATTTCCTTTTTCACCATAGCCCTCTATGGGCTTCCAAATATCCCTTTGCCAATTCCACAAGAACAGCCTTAGCGAAAGGCTCCTTGAAGGGAAAGATGTAACTCTGTGAGATGAATTAACAGAACACAGAGCAGTTTCTCTGAAAGCTTCTTTCCTGTTTTGAACGGAAGATATTTCCTTTTTCACCATAGCTCTCTGTGGCCTTCCAAATATCCCTTTGCCAATTCCACAAGAACGGCCTTAGAGAAAGGCTTCTTGAAGGGAAAGATGTAACTCTGTGAGATGAATTAAAAGAACACAGAGCAGTTTCTCAGAAAGCTTCTTTCCAGTTTTGAACGGAAGATATTTCCTTTTTCACCATAGCCTTCTATGGGCTTCCAAATATCCCTTGCCAATTCCACAGGAACAGTCTTAGCGAAAGGCTTCTTGAAGGGAAAGATGTAACTCTGTGAGATGAATTAAGAGAACACAGAGTAGTGTCTCAGAAAGCTTCTTTCCAGTTTTGAAGGGAAGTATTTCCAGTTTCACCGTAGCCCTCTATGGGCTTCCAAATATCCCTTTACCAATTCCATAAGAACAGCCTTAGCGAAAGGCTTCTTGAAAGGAAAGATGTAACTCTGTGAGATGAATTAACAGAACACAGAGCAGTTTCTCAGGAAGCTTCTTTCCAGTTTTGAACGGAAGATATTTCCTTTTTCACCATAGCCCTCTATGGGCTTCCAAATATCCCTTTGCCAATTCCACAAGAACAGCCTTAGCGAAAAGCTTCTTCAAGGGAAATATGTAACACTCTGAGATGAATTAACAGAACACAGAGCAGTTTCTCAGAAAGATTCTTTCCAATTTTGAACGCAAGATATTTCCTGTTTCACCATAGCCCCCTATGGGCTTCCAAATATCCCTCTGCCAATTCCACAAGAACAGCCTTAGCGAAAGGCTTCTTGAAGGGAAAGATGTAACTTTGTGAGATGAAATAAGAAAACACAGAGCAATTTCTCAGAAAGCTTCTTTCCAGTTTTGAACGGAAGATATTTCCTTTTTCACCATAGCCGTCTATGGGCTTCCAAATATCCCTGTGCCAATTCAACAAGAACAGCCTTAGCGAAAGGATTCTTTAAGGGAAAGATGTAACTCTGCGAGAAGAAATAACAGAACACAGAGCAGTTTCTCAGAAAGCTTCTTTCCAGTTTTGAACGGAAGATATTTCCTTTTTCACCATAGCCGTCTATGGGCTTCCAAATATCCCTGTGCCAATTCCACAAGAACAGCCTTAGCGAAAGGCTTCTTGAAGGGAAAGATGTAACTCTGCGAGAAGAATTAACAGAACACAGAGCAGTTTCTCAGAAAGCTTCTTTCCAGTTTTGAACGGAAGATATTTCCTTTTTCACCATAGCCCTCTATGGGCTTCCAAATATCCCTTTGCCAATTCCACAAGAACAGCCTTAGAGAAAGGCTTCTTGAAGGAAAAGATGTAAATCTGTGAGATGAATTAACAGAACACAGAGCAGTTCCTCAGAAAGCTTCTTTCCAGTTTTGAACGGAAGATATTTCCTTTTCCACCATAACCCTCTATGGGCTTCCAAATATCCCTTTGCCAATTCCACAAGAACAGCCTTAGCGAAAGTCTTCTTGAAGGGAAAGATGTAACTCTGTGAGATGAATTAACAGAACACAGAGCAGTTTCTCAGAAAGCTTCTTTCCAGTTTTGAACGGAAGATATTTCCTTTTTCACCGTAGCCCTCTATGGGCTTCCAAATATACCTTGCCAATTCCACAGGAACAGTCTTAGCGAAAGGCTTCTTGAAGGGAAAGATGTAACTCTGTGAGATGAATTAAGAGAACACAGAGTAGATTCTCAGAAAGCTTCTTTCCAGTTTTGAACGGAAGTATTTCCAGTTTCACCGAAGCCCTCTATGGGCTTCCAAATATCCCTTTGCCAATTCCACAAGAACAGCTTTAGCGAAAGGCTTCTTGAAGGGAAAGATGTAACTCTGTGAGATGAATTAACAGAACACAGAGCAGTTTCTCAGGAAGCTTCTTTCCGGTTTTGAACGGAAGATATTTCCTTTTTCACCATAGCCCTCTATGGGCTTCCAAATATCCCTTTGCCAATTCCACAAGAACAGCCTTAGCGAAAAGCTTCTTCAAGGGAAAGATGTAACTCTGTGAGATGAATTAACAGAACACAGAGCAGTTTCTCAGAAAGCTTCTTTCCAGTTTTGAACGGAAGATATTTCCTTTTTCACCATAGCCGTCTACGGGCTTCCAAATATCCCTGTGCCAATTCCACAAGAAGAGCCTTAGCGAAAGGCTTCTTGAAGGGAAAGATGTAACTCTGCGAGAAGAATTAACAGAACACAGAGCAGTTTCTCAGAAAGCTTCTTTCCAGTTTTGAACGGTAGATATTTCCTTTTTCACCGTAGCCCTCTATGGGCTTCCAAATATCCCTTTGCCAATTCCACAAGAACAGCCTTAGCGAAAGGCTTCCTGAAGGGAAAGATGTAACTCTGTGAGATGAATTAACAGAACACAGAGAAGTTTCTCAGAAAGCTTCTTTCCAGTTCTGAACGGAAGATATTTCCTTTTTCACCATAGCTCTCTGTGGCCTTCCAAATATCCCTTTGCCAATTCCACTAGAACAGCCTTAGCGAAAAGCTTCTTGAAGGGAAAGATGTAACCCTGTGAGATGAATTAACAGAACACAGAGCAGTTTCTCAGAAAGCTTCTTTCCAGTTTTGAACGGAAGATATTTCCTTTTTCACCATAGCCCTCTATGGGCTTCCAAATATCCCTTTGACAATTCCACAAGAACAGCCTTAGCGAAAGGCTTCTTGAAGGGAAAGATGTAACTCTGTGAGATGAATTAACAGAACACAGAGCAGTTTCTCTGAAAGCTTCTTTCCAGTTTTGAACGGAAGATATTTCCTGTTTCACCATGGCCCTCTATGGGCTTCCAAATATCCCTTTGCCAATTCCACAAGAACAGCCTTAGCGAAAGGCTTCTTGAAGGGAAAGATGTAAGTTTGTGAGATGAATTAAGAGAACACGCAGCAGTTTCTCAGAAAGCTTCTTTCCAGTTTTGAACGGAAGATATTTCCTTTTTCACCATAGACCTCTATGGGCTTCCAAATATCCCTTTGCCAATTACACAAGAACAGCCTTAGCGAAAGGATTCCTGAAGGGAAAGATGTAACTCTGTGAGATGAATTAACAGAACACAGAGCAGTTTCTCAGAAAGCTTCTTTCCAGTTTTGAACGGAAGATATTTCCTTTTTCACCATAGCCCTCTAAGGGCTTCCAAATATCCCTTTGCCAATTCCACAAGAACAGCCTTAGCGAAAGGCTTCTTGAAGGGAAAGATGTAACTCTGTGAGATGAATTAACAGAACACAGAGCAGTTTCTCAGAAAGCTTCTTTCCAATTTTGAACGGAAAATATTTCCTTTTTCAACATAGCCTTCTATGGGCTTCCAAATATCCCTTTCCCAATTCCACAAGAACAGCCTTAGCGAAAGGCTTCCTGAAGGGAAAGATGTAACTATGTGAGATGAATTAACAAAACACAGAGAAGTTTCTCAGAAAGCTTCTTTTCAGTTTTGAACGGAAGATATTTCCTATTTCACCATAGCTCCCTGTGGCCTTCCAAATATCCCTTTGCCAATTCCACAAGAACAGCCTTTGCGAAAGGCTTCTTGAAGGGAAAGATGTAACTCTGTGAGATGAATTAAAAGAACACAGAGCAGTTTCTCAGAAAGCTTCTTTCCAGTTTTGAACGGAAGATATTTCCTTTTTCGCCATAGCCCTCTATGGGCTTCCAAATATCCCTTTGCCAATTCCACAAGAACAGCCTTAGCGAAAGGCTTCTTGAAGGGAAAGATGTCACTCTGTGAGATGAATTAACAGAACACAGAGCAGTTTCTCAGAAAGCTTCTTTCCAGCTTTGAACGGAAGTATTTCCTGTTTCACCATAGCCCTCCATGGCCTCCAAATATCCCTTTGTCAATTCCACAAGAACAGCCTTAGCGAAAGGTTTCTTGAAGGGAAAGATGTAACTCTGTGAGATGAATTAAAAGAACACACAGCAGTTTCTCAGAAAGCTTCTCTCCAGTTTTGAACGGAAGATATTTCATTTTTCACCATAGACCTCTATGGGCTTGCAAATATCCCTTTGCCAATTAAACAAAAACAGCCTCAGCGAAAAGGTTCTTCAAGGGAAAAATGTAACTCTGTGAGGTGAATTAACAGAACACAGAGCAGTTTCTCTGAAAGCTTCTTTCCAGTTTTTATCGGAAGATATTTAGTGTTTCACCATAGCCCTCTATGGGCTTCCAAATATCCCTTTGCCAATTCCACAAGAACAGCCTTAGCGAAAGGCTTCTTGAAGGGAAAGATGTAAGTTTGTGAGATGAATTAAGAGAACACACAGCAGTTTCGCAGAAAGCTTCTTTCCAGTTTTGAACGGAAGATATTTCCTTTTTCACCAGAGCCCTCTAAGGGCTTCCAAATATCCCTTTGCCAATTCCACAACAACAGCCTTAGCGAAAGGATTCCTGAAGGGAAAGATGTAACTCTGTGAGATGAATTAAGAAAACACAGAGCAGTTTCTCAGGAAGCTTCTTTCCCGTTTTGAACGGAAGATATTTCCTTTTTCACCATAGCCCTCTATGGGCTTCCAAATATCCCTTTGCCAATTCCAAAATAACAGCCTTAGAGAAAGGCTTCTTGAAGGGAAAGA
This sequence comes from Chlorocebus sabaeus, assembly GCF_047675955.1. Lineage (NCBI taxonomy): Eukaryota > Metazoa > Chordata > Mammalia > Primates > Cercopithecidae > Chlorocebus > Chlorocebus sabaeus. The sequence goes on from NW_027327728.1 coordinate 73,771, forward strand.
TGTAACTCTGTGAGATGAATTAACAGAACACAGAGCAGTTTCTAAGAAAGCTTCTTTCCAGTTTTGAACGGAAGATATTTCCTTTTTCACCCTAGCCCTCTATGGGCTTCCAAATATCCGTTTGCCAATTCCACAAGAACAGCTTTAGCGAAAGGTTTCTTGAAGGGAAATATGTAACTCTGTGAGATGAATTAACAGAACACAGAGCAGTTTCTCAGAAAGCTTCTTTCCAGTTTTGAACGGAAAATATTTCCTTTTTCACCATAGCCCTCTATGGGCTTCCAAATATCCCTTGCCAATTCCACAGGAACAGTCTTAGCGAAAGGCTTCTTGAAGGGAAAGATGTAACTCTGTGAGATGAATTAACAGAACACAGAGCACTTTCTCAGAAAGTTTCTTTCCAGTTTTGAACGGAAGATATTTCCTTTTTCACCCTAGCCCTCTATGGGCTTCCAAATATCCGTTTGCCAATTCCACAAGAACAGCTTTAGCGAAAGGTTTCTTGAAGGGAAATATGTAACTCTGTGAGATGAATTAACAGAACACAGAGCAGTTTCTCAGAAAGCTTCTTTCCAGTTTTGAACGGAAAATATTTCCTTTTTCACCATAGCCCTCTATGGGCTTCCAAATATCCCTTGCCAATTCCACAGGAACAGTCTTAGCGAAAGGCTTCTTGAAGGGAAAGATGTAACTCTGTGAGATGAATTAAGAGAACACAGAGCAGTGTCTCAGAAAGCTTCTTTCCAGTTTTGAAGGGAAGTAATTCCAGTTTCACAGTAGTCCTCTATGGGCTTCCAAATATCCCTTTACCAATTCCACAAGAACAGCCTTAGCGAAAGGCTTCTTGAAAGGAAAAATGTAACTCTGTGAGATGAATTAACAGAACACAGAGCAGTTTCTCAGGAAGCTTCTTTCCAGTTTTGAACGGAAGATATTTCCTTTTTCACCATAGCCCTCTATGGGCTTCCAAATATCCCTTTGCCAATTCCACAAGAACAGCCTTAGAGAAAGGCTTCTTGAAGGGAAAGATGTAACTCTGTGAGATGAATTAACAGAACACAGAGCAGTTCGTCAGAAAGCTTCTTTCCAGTTTTGAACGGAAGATATTTCCTTTTTCAACATAGCCTTCAAAGGGCTTCCAAATATCCCTTTGCCAATTCCTCAAGAACAGCCTTAGCGAAAGGCTTCCTGAAGGGAAAGATGTAACTCTGTGAGATGAATTAACAGAACACAAAGAAGTTTCTCAGAAAGCTTCTTTCCAGTTCTGAACGGAAGATATTTCCTTTTTCACCATAGCTCTCTGTGGCCTTCCAAATATCCCTTTGCCAATTCCACAAGAACAGCATTAGCGAAAAGCTTCTTGAAGGGAAAGATGTAACTCTGTGACATGAATTAAAAGAACACAGACCAGTTTCTCAGAAAGCTTCTATCCAGTTTTGAACGGAAGATATTTCCTTTTTCACCATAGCCCTCTATGGGATTCCAAATATCCCTTTGACAATTCCAAAAGAACAGCCTTAGCGAAAGGCTTCTTGAAGGGAAAGATGTAACTCTGTGAGATGAATTAATAGAACACAGAGCAGTTTCTCACAAAGCTTCTTTCCAGTTTTGAACGGAAGATATTTCCTGTTTCACCATAGCGCTCTATGGGCTTCCAAATATCCCTTTGCCAATTCCACAAGAACAGCCTTAGCGAAAGGCTTCTTGAAGGGAAAGATGTAAGTTTGTGAGATGAATTAAGAGAACACAGAGCAGTTTCTCAGAAAGCATCTTTCCAGTTTTGAACGGAAGATATTTCCTTTTTCACCACAGACCTCTATGGGCTTCCAAATATCCCTTTGCGAATTACACAAGAACAGCCTTATCGAAAGGATTCCTGAAGGGAAAGATGTAACTCTGTGAGATGAATTAACAGAACACAGAGCAGTTTCTCAGAAAGCTTCTTTCCAGTGTTGAATGGAAGATATTTCCTTTTTCACCATAGCCCTCTAAGGGCTTCCAAATATCCCTTTGCCAATTCCACAAGAACAGCCTTAGCGAAAGGCTTCTTGAAGGGAAAGATGTAACTCTGTGAGATGAATTAACAGAACACAGAGCAGTTTCTCAGAAAGCTTCTTTCCAGTTTTGAACGGAAGATATTTCCTTTTTCAACATAGCCTTCTATTATGCTTCCAAATATCCCTTTCCCAATTCCACAAGAACAGCCTTAACGAAAGGCTTCCTGAAGGGAAAGATGTAACTCTGTGAGATGCATTAACAAAACACAGAGAAGTTTCTCAGAAAGCTTCTTTCCAGTTTTGAACGGAAGATATTTCCTTTTTCACCATAGCCCTCTGTGGGCTTCCAAATATCCCATTGCCAATTCCACAAGAACAGCCTTAGCGAAAGGCTCCCTGAAGGGAAAGATGTAACTCAGTGAGACGAATTAACAGAACACAGAGCAGTTTCTCAGAAAGATTCTTTCCAGTTTTGAACGGAAGATATTTCCTGTTTCACCATAGCCCTCTATGGGCTTGCAAATATCCCTTTGCCAATTAAACAAAAACAGCCTCAGCGAAAAGGTTCTTCAAGGGAAAAATGTAACTCTGTGAGGTGAATTAACAGAACACAGAGCAGTTTCTCTGAAAGCTTCTTTCCAGTTTTTATCGGAAGATATTTAGTGTTTCACCATAGCCCTCTATGGGCTTCCAAATATCCCTTTGCCAATTCCACAAGAACAGCCTTAGCGAAAGGCTTCTTGAAGGGAAAGATGTAAGTTTGTGAGATGAATTAAGAGAACACACAGCAGTTTCGCAGAAAGCTTCTTTCCAGTTTTGAACGGAAGATATTTCCTTTTTCACCATAGCCCTCTATGGGCTTCCAAATATCCCATTGCCAATTCCACAACAACAGCCTTAGCGAAAGGATTCCTGAAGGGACAGATGTAACTCTGTGAGATGAATTAAGAAAACACAGAGCAGTTTCTCAGAAAGCTTCTTTCCCGTTTTGAACGGAAGATATTTCCTTTTTCACCATAGCCCTCTATGGGCTTCCAAATATCCCTTTGCCAATTCCAAAATAACAGCCTTAGAGAAAGGCTTCTTGAAGGGAAAGATGTAACTCTGTGAGATGAATTAACAGAACACAGAGCAGTTTCTAAGAAAGCTTCTTTCCAGTTTTGAACGGAAGATATTTCCTTTTTCAACATAGCCTTCTATGGGCTTCCAAATATCCCTTTGCCAATTCCACAAGAACAGCCTTGGCGAAAGGCTTCCTGAAGGGAAAGATGTAACTCTGTGAGATGAATTAACAGAACACAGAGAAGTTTCTCAGAAAGCTTCTTTCCAGTTTTGAACGGAAGATATTTCCTTTTTCACCATAGCTCTCTGTGGCCTTCCAAATATCCCTTTGCCAATTCCACAAGAACAGCCTTAGCGAAAGGCTTCTTGAAGGGAAAGATGTAACTCTGTGAGATGAATTAAAAGAACACAGAGCAGTTTCTCAGAAAGCTTCTTTCCAGTTTTGATCGGAAGATATTTCCTGTTTCAATATAGCCCTCTATGGGCTTCCAAATATCCCTTTGCCAATTACACAAGAACAGCTTTAGCGAAAGGTTTCTTGAACGGAAATATGTAACTCTGTGAGATGAATTAACAGAACACAGAGCAGTTTCTCAGAAAGATTCTTTCCAGTTTTGAACGGAAGATATTTCCTTTTTCACCGTAGCCCTCTATGGGCTTCCAAATATCCCTTGCCAATTCCACAGGAACAGTCTTAGCGAAAGGCTTCTTGAAGGGAAAGATGTAACTCTGTGAGATGAATTAAGAGAACACAGAGCAGTTTCTCAGAAAGCTTCTTTCCAGTTTTGAACGGAAGTATTTCCAGTTTCACCGTAGCCCTCTATGGGCTTCCAAATATCCCTTTGACAATTCCACAAGAACAGCCTTAGAGAAAGGCTTCTTGAAGGGAAAGATGTAACTCTGTGAGATGAATTAACAGAACACAGAGCAGTTTCTCAGGAAGCTTCTTTCCAGTTTTCAACGGAAGATAATTCCTTTTTCACCATAGCCCTCTATGGGCTTCCAAATATCCCTTTGCCAATTCCACAAGAACAGCCTTAGCGAAAAGCTTCTTCAAGGGAAAGATGTAACTCTGTGAGCTGAATTAACAGAACACAGAGCAGTTTCTCAGAAAGCTTCTTTCCAGTTTTGAACGGAAGATATTTCCTTTTTCACCATAGCCGTCTATGGGCTTCCAAATATCCCTGTGCCAATTCCACAAGAACAGCCTTAGCGAAAGGCTTCTTGAAGGGAAAGATGTAACTCTGCGAGAAGAATTAACAGAACACAGAGCAGTTTCTCAGAAAGCTTCTTTCCAGTTTTGAACGGAAGATATTTCCTTTTTCACCATAGCCCTCTATGGGCTTCCAAATATCCCTTTGCCAATTCCACAAGAACAGCCTTAGCGAAAGGCTTCTTGAAGGGAAAGATGTAACTCTGTGAGATGAATTATCAGAACACAGAGCAGTTTCTCTGAAAGCTTCTTTCCAGTTTTGAACGGAAGATATTTCCTGTTTCACCATAGCCCTCTATGGGCTTCCAAATATCCCTTTGCCAATTCCACAAGAACAGCCTTAGCGAAAGGCTTCTTGAAGGGAAAGATGTAACTTTGTGAGATGAATTAAGAGAACACAGAGCAGTTTCTCAGAAAGCTTCTTTCCAGTTTTGAACGGAAGATATTTCCGTTTTCACCATAGCACTCTATGGGCTTCCAAATATCCCTTTGCCAATTCCACAAGAACAGCCTTAGCGAAAGGCTTCCTGAAGGGAAAGATGTAACTCTGTGAGATGAATTAACAGAACACAGGGCAGTTTCTCAGAAAGCTTCTTTCCACTTTTGAACGGAAGATATTTCCTTTTTCACCATAACCCTTTATGGGCTTCCAAATATCCCTTTGCCAATTCCACAAGAACAGCCTTAGCGAAAGGCTTCTTGAAGGGAAAGATGTAACTCTGTGAGATGAATTAACAGAACACAGAGCAGTTCCTCAGAAAGCTTCTTTCCAGTTTTGAACGGAAGATATTTCCTTTTTCAACATAGCCTTCTAAGGGCTTCCAAATATCCCTTTGCCTATTCCACAAGAACAGCCTTAGCGAAAGGCATCCTGAAGGGAAAGATGTAGCTCTGTGAGATGAATTAACAGAACACACAGCAGTTTCTCAGAAAGCTTCTTTCCAGTTTTGAACGGAAGATATTTCCTTTTTCACCATAGCCCTCTATGGGCTTCCAAATATCCCTTTGCCAATTCCACAAGAAAAGCCTTAGCGAAAGGCTTCTTGAAGGGAAAGATGTAACTCTGTGAGATGAATTAACAGAACACAGAGTAGTTCCTCAGAAAGCTTCTTTCCAGTTTTGAACGGAAGATATTTCCTTTTCCACCATAACCCTCTATGGGCTTCCAAATATCCCTTTGCCAATTCCACAAGAACAGCCTTAGCGAAAGTCTTCTTGAAGGGAAAGATGTAACTCTGTGAGATGAATTAACAGAACACAGAGCCGTTTCTCAGAAAGCTTCTTTCCAGTTTTGAACGGAAGATATTTCCTTTTTCACCGTAGTCCTCTATGGGCTTCCAAATATCCCTTGCCAATTCCACAGGAACAGTCTTAGCGAAAGGCTTCTTGAAGGGAAAGATGTAACTCTGTGAGATGAATTAAGAGAACACAGAGCAGATTCTCAGAAAGCTTCTTTCCAGTTTTTAACGGAAGTATTTCCAGTTTCACCGAAGCCCTCTATGGGCTTCCAAATATCCCTTTGTCAATTCCACAAGAACAGCCTTAGCGAAAGGTTTCTTGAAGGGAAAGATGTAACTCTGTGAGATGAATTAAAAGAACACACAGCAGTTTCTCAGAAAGCTTCTTTCCAGTTTTGAACGGAAGATATTTCCTTTTTCACCATAGCCCTCTATGGGCTTCCAAATATCCCTTTGCCAATTCCACAAAAACAGCCTTAGCGAAAGGCTTCTTGAAGGGAAAGATGTAACTCTGCGAGAAGAATTAACAGAACACAGAGCAGTTTCTCAGAAAGCTTCTTTCCAGTTTTGAGCGGAAGATATTTCCTTTTCCACCATAGCCCTCTATGGGCTTCCAAATATCCCTTTGCCAATTCCACAAGAACAGCCTTAGCGAAAGGCTTCTTGAAGGGAAAGATGTAACTCTGTGAGATGAATTAACAGAACACAGAGCAGTCTCTCAGAAAGCTTTTTCCAGTTTTGAACGGAAGATATTTCCTTTTTCAACATAGCCTTCTATGGGCTTCCAAATATCCCTTGCCAATTCCACAAGAACAGCCTTAGCGAAAGGCTTCTTGAAGGGAAAGATGTAACTCTGTGAGATGAATTAACAGAACACAGAGCAGTTTCTCAGAAAGCTTCTTTCTAGTCCTGAACGGAAGATATTTCCTTTTCCACCATAGCCCTCTATGGGCTTCCAAATATCCCTTTTCCAATTCCACAAGAACAGCCTTAGCGAAAGGATTCTTGAAGGGAAAGATGTAACTCTGTGAGATGAATTAACAGAACACAGAGCAGTTTCTCAGAAAGCTTCTTTCCAGTTTTGAACGGAAGATATTTCCTTTTTCACCGTAGCCCTCTATGGGCTTCCAAATATCCCTTTGCCAATTCCACAAGAACAGCCTTAGCGAAAGGCTTCTTGAAGGGAAAGATGTAACTCTGTGAGATGAATTAACAGAACACAGAGCAGTTTCTCAGAAAGCTTCTTTCCAGTTTTGAACGGAAGATATTTCCTTTTTCACCGTAGCCCTCTATGGGCTTCCAAATATCCCTTTGCCAATTCCACAAGAACAGCCTTAGCGAAAGGCTTCTTGAAGGTAAAGATGTAACTCTGTGCGATGAATTAACAGAACACAGAGCAGTTTCTCAGAAAGCTTCTTTCCAGTTTCGAACGGAAGTATTTCCTGTTTCACCATAGCCCTCGATGGGCTTCCAAATATCCCTTTGCCAATTCCACAAGAACAGCTTTAGCTACAGGTTTCTTGAAGGGAAAGATGTAACTCTGTGAGATGAATTAAGAGAACACAGAGCAGTTTCTCAAAAAGCTTCTTTCCAATTTTGAACGGAAGATATTTCCTTTTTCACCATAGCCCTCTATGGGCTTCCAAATATCCCTTTGCCAATTCCAGAAGAACACCCTTAGCGAAAAGCTTCTTCAAGGGAAAGATGTAACTCTGTGAGGTGATTTAACAGAACACAGAGCAGTTTCTCAGAAAGCTTCTTTCCAGTTTTGAACGGAAGATATTTCCTGTTTCACCATAGCCCTCTATGGGCTTCCAAATATCCCTTTGCCAATTCCACAAGAACAGCCTTAGCGAAAGACTTCATGAAGGGAAAGATGTAATTTTGTGAGATGAATTAAGAAAACACAGAGCAGTTTCTCAGAAAGCTTCTTTCCAGTTTTGAACGGAAGATATTTCCTTTTTCACCATAACCGTCTATGGGCTTCCAAATATCCCTGTGCCAATTCCACAAGAACAGCCTTAGCGAAAGGCTTCTTTAAGGGAAAGATGTAACTCTGCGAGAAGAATTAACAGAACACAGAGCAGTTTCTCAGAAAGCTTCTTTCCAATTTTGAACGGAAGATATTTCCTTTTTCACCATAGCCCTCTATGGGCTTCAAAATATCCCTTTCCCAATTCCACAAGAACAGCCTTAGCGAAAGGCTTCTTGAAGGGAAAGATGTAACTCTGTGAGATGAATTAACAGAACACAGAGCAGTTCCTCAGAAAGCTTCTTTCCAGTCTTGAACGGAAAATATTTCCTTTTTCAACATAGCCTTCTAAGGTCTTCCAAATATCCCTTTGCCAATTCCACAAGAACAGCCTTAGCGAAAGGCTTCTTGAAGGGAAAGATGTAACTCTGTGAGATGAATTAACAGAACACAGAGCAGTTTCTCAGAAAGCTTCTTTCCAGTTTTGAACGGAAGTATTTCGTGTTTCACCATAGCCCTCTATGGGCTTCCAAATATCCCTTTACCAATTCCACAAGAACAGCCTTAGCGAATGGCTTCTTGAAGGGAAAGATGTAACTCTGTGAGATGAATTAACAGAACACAGAGCAGTTTCTCAGAAAGCTTCTTTCCAGTTTTGAACGGAAGATATTTCCTGTTTCACCATAGCCCTCTATGGGCTTCCAAATATCCCTTTGCCAATTCCACAAGAACAGCCTTAGCGAAAGGCTTCTTGAAGGGAAAGATGTAACTCTGTGAGATGAATTAACAGAACACAGAGCAGTTTCTCAGAAAGCTTCTTTCCCGTTTCGAACGGAAGTATTTCCTGTTTCACCATAGCCCTCTATGGCCTCCAAATATCCCTTTGTCAATTCCACAAGAACAGCCTTAGAGAAAGGTTTCTTGAAGGGAAAGATGTAACTCTGTGAGATGAATTAAAAGAACACACAGCAGTTTCTCAGAAAGCTTCTCTCCAGTTCTGAACGGAAGATATTTCCTTTTTCACCATAGACCTCTATGGGCTTCCAAATATCCCTTTGCCAATTCCACAAAAGCAGCCTTAGTGAAAGGCTTCTTGAAGGGAAAGATGTAACTCTGCGAGAAGAATTAACAGAACACAGAGCAGTTTCTCAGAAAGCTTCTTTCCGGTTTTGAACGGAAGATATTTCCTTTTCCACCATAGCCCTCTATGGGCTTCCAAATATCCCTTTGCCAATTTCACAAGAACAGCCTTAGCGTAAGGCTTCTTGAAGGGAAAGATGTAACTCTGTGAGATGAATTAACAGAACACAGAGCAGCTTCTCAGAAAGCTTCTTTCCAGTTTTGAACGGAAGATATTTCCTTTTTCACCATAGCCCTCTATGGGCTTCCAAATATCCCTTTGCCAATTCCACAAGAACAGTTTTAGCGAAAGGTTTCTTGAAGGGAAATATGTAACTCTGTGGGATGAAATAACAGAACGCATAGCAGTTTCTGAGAAAGCTTCTTTCCAGTTTTGAACGGAAGATATTTCCTTTTTCACCGTAGCCCTCTATGGGCTTCCAAATATCCCTTGCCAATTCCACAGGAACAGTCTTAGCGAAAGGCTTCTTGAAGGGAAAGATGTAACTCTGTGAGATGAATTAACAGAACGCAGAGCAGTTTCTCAGAAAGCTTCTTTCCAGTTTTGAACGGAAGTATTTCCAGTTTCACCGTAGCCCTCTAAGGGCTTCCAAATATCCCTTTGCCAATTCCACAAGAACAGCCTTAGCGAAAGGCTTCTTGAAGGGAAAGATGTAAGTTTGTGAGATGAATTAAGAGAACACACAGCAGTTTCTCAGAAAGCTTCTTTCCAGTTTTGAACGGAAGATATTTCCTTTTTCAGCATAGCCCTCTATGGGCTTCCAAATATCCCTTTGCCAATTCCACAAGAACAGCCTTAGCGAAAGGATTCCTGAAGGGAAAGATGTAACTCTGTGAGATGAATTAACATAACACAGAGCAGTTTCTCAGAAAGCTTCTTTCCAGTTTTGAACGGAAGATATTTCCTTTTTCACCATAGCCCTCTATGGGCTTCCAAATATCCCTGTGCCAATTCCACAAGAACAGCCTTAGCGAAATTCTTCTTGAAGGGAAAGATGTAACTCTGTGAGATGAATTAACAGAACACAGAGCAGTTTCTCAGAAAGCTTCTTTCCAGTTTTGAACGGAAGATATTTCCTTTTCCACCATAGCCCTCTATGGGCTTCCAAATATCCCTTTGCCAATTCCACAAGAACAGCCTTAGCGAAAGGCTTCTTGAAGGGAAAGATGTAACTCTGTGAGATGAATTAACGGAACACAGAGCAGTTTCTCAGAAAGCTTCTTTCCAGTTTTGAACGGAAGATATTTCCTTTTTCACCATAGCCCTCTATGGGCTTCCAAATATCCCTTTGCCAATTCCACAAGAACATCCTTAGCGAAAGGCTTCTTGAAGGGAAAGATGTAACTCTGTGCGATGAATTAACAGAACACAGAGCAGTTTCTCAGAAAACTTCTTTCCAGTTTCGAACGGAAGTATTTCCTGTTTCACCATAGCCCTCTATGGGCTTACAAATATCCCTTTGCCAATTCCACAAGAACAGCTTTAGCGAGAGGTTTCTTGAAGGGGAAGATATAACTCTGTGAGATGAATTAACAGAACACAGAGAAGTTTCTCAGAAAGCTTCTTTCCAGTTCTGAACGGAAGATATTTCCTTTTTCACCATAGCTCTCTGTGGCCTTCCAAATATCCCTTTGCCAATTCCACAAGAACAGCCTTAGCGAAAAGCTTCTAGAAGGGAAAGATGTAACTCTGTGAGATGAATTAACAGAACACAGAGCATTTTCTCAGAAAGCTTCTTTCCAGTTTTGAACGGAAGATATTTCCTTTTTTCACAATAGCCCTCTATGGGCTTCCAAATATCCCTTTGCAAATTCCACAAGAACAGCCTTAGCGAAAGGCTTCTTAAAGGGAAAGATGTAACTCTGTGAGATGAATTAAGAGAACACAGATCAGTTTCTCTGAAAGCTTCTTTCCAGTTTTTAACGGAAGATATTTAGTGTTTAACCATAGCCCTCTATGGGCTTCCAAATATCCCTTTGCCAATTCCACAATAACAGCCTTAGCGAAAGGCTTCTTGAAGGGAAAGATGTAACTCTGTGAGATGAATTAACAGAACACAGAGCAGTTTCTCAGAAAGCTTCTTTCCAGTTTTGAACGGAAGATATTTCCTGTTTCACCACAGCCCTCTATGGGCTTCCAAATATCCCTTTGCCTATTAGACAAGAACAGCCTTAGCGAAAGGCTTCTTGAAGGGAAAGATGTAACTCTGTGAGATGAATTAACAGAACACAAAGAAGTTTCTCAGAAAGCTTCTTTCCAGTTCTGAACGGAAGATATTTCCTTTTTCACCATAGCTCTCTGTGGCCTTCCAAATATCCCTTTGCCAATTCCACAAGAACAGCATTAGCGAAAAGCTTCTTGAAGGGAAAGATGTAACTCTGTGACATGAATTGAAAGAACACAGACCAGTTTCTCAGAAGGCTTCTATCCAGTTTTGAACGGAAGATATTTCCTTTTTCACCATAGCCCTCTATGGGATTCCAAATATCCCTTTGACAATTCCAAAAGAACAGCCTTAGCGAAAGGCTTCTTGAAGGGAAAGATGTAACTCTGTGAGATGAATTAACAGAACACAGAGCAGTTTCTCACAAAGCTTCTTTCCAGTTTTGAACGGAAGATATTTCCTGTTTCACCATAGCGCTCTATGGGCTTCCAAATATCCCTTTGCCAATTCCACAAGAACAGCCTTAGCGAAAGGCTTCTTGAAGGGAAAGATGTAAGTTTGTGAGATGAATTAAGAGAACACAGAGCAGTTTCTCAGAAAGCATCTTTCCAGTTTTGAACGGAAGATATTTCCTTTTTCACCACAGACCTCTATGGGCTTCCAAATATCCCTTTGCGAATTACACAAGAACAGCCTTATCGAAAGGATTCCTGAAGGGAAAGATGTAACTCTGTGAGATGAATTAACAGAACACAGAGCAGTTTCTCAGAAAGCTTCTTTCCAGTGTTGAACGGAAGATATTTCCTTTTTCACCATAGCCCTCTAAGGGCTTCCAAATATCCCTTTGCCAATTCCACAAGAACAGCCTTAGCGAAAGGCTTCTTGAAGGGAAAGATGTAACTCTGTGAGATGAATTAACAGAACACAGAGCAGTTTCTCAGAAAGCTTCTTTCCAGTTTTGAACGGAAGATATTTCCTTTTTCAACATAGCCTTCTATTATGCTTCCAAATATCCCTTTCCCAATTCCACAAGAACAGCCTTAACGAAAGGCTTCCTGAACGGAAAGATGTAACTCTGTGAGATGCATTAACAAAACACAGAGAAGTTTCTCAGAAAGCTTCTTTCCAGTTTTGAACGGAAGATATTTCCTTTTTCACCATAGCCCTCTGTGGGCTTCCAAATATCCCATTGCCAATTCCACAAGAACAGCCTTAGCGAAAGGCTCCCTGAAGGGAAAGATGTAACTCAGTGAGACGAATTAACAGAACACAGAGCAGTTTCTCTGAAAGCTTCTTTCCAGTTTTGAACGGAAGATATTTCCTGTTTCACCATAGCCCTCTATGGGCTTGCAAATATCCCTTTGCCAATTAAACAAAAACAGCCTCAGCGAAAAGCTTCTTCAAGGGAAAAATGTAACTCTGTGAGGTGAATTAACAGAACACAGAGCAGTTTCTCTGAAAGCTTCTTTCCAGTTTTTATCGGAAGATATTTAGTGTTTCACCATAGCCCTCTATGGGCTTCCAAATATCCCTTTGCCAATTCCACAAGAACAGCCTTAGCGAAAGGCTTCTTGAAGGGAAAGATGTAAGTTTGTGAGATGAATTAAGAGAACACACAGCAGTTTCGCAGAAAGCTTCTTTCCAGTTTTGAACGGAAGATATTTCCTTTTTCACCATAGCCCTCTATGGGCTTCCAAATATCCCATTGCCAATTCCACAACAACAGCCTTAGCGAAAGGATTCCTGAAGGGACAGATGTAACTCTGTGAGATGAATTAAGAAAACACAGAGCAGTTTCTCAGAAAGATTCTTTCCAGTTTTGAACGGAAGATATTTCCTTTTTCACCGTAGCCCTCTATGGGCTTCCAAATATCCCTTGCCAATTCCACAGGAACAGTCTTAGCGAAAGGCTTCTTGAAGGGAAAGATGTAACTCTGTGAGATGAATTAAGAGAACACAGAGCAGTTTCTCAGAAAGCTTCTTTCCAGTTTTGAACGGAAGTATTTCCAGTTTCACCGTAGCCCTCTATGGGCTTCCAAATATCCCTTTGACAATTCCACAAGAACAGCCTTAGCGAAAGGCTTCTTGAAGGGAAAGATGTAACTCTGTGAGATGAATTAAAAGAACACAGAGCAGTTTCTCAGAAAGCTTCTTTCCAGTTTTGATCGGAAGATATTTCCTGTTTCAATGTAGCCCTCTATGGGCTTCCAAATATCCCTTTGCCAATTACACAAGAACAGCTTTAGCGAAAGGTTTCTTGAACGGAAATATGTAACTCTGTGAGATGAATTAACAGAACACAGAGCAGTTTCTCAGAAAGATTCTTTCCAGTTTTGAACGGAAGATATTTCCTTTTTCACCGTAGCCCTCTATGGGCTACCAAATATCCCTTGCCAATTCCACAGGAACAGTCTTAGCGAAAGGCTTCTTGAAGGGAAAGATGTAACTCTGTGAGATGAATTAAGAGAACACAGAGCAGTTTCTCAGAAAGCTTCTTTCCAGTTTTGAACGGAAGTATTTCCAGTTTCACCGTAGCCCTCTATGGGCTTCCAAATATCCCTTTGACAATTCCACAAGAACAGCCTTAGCGAAAGGCTTCTTGAAGGGAAAGATGTAACTCTGTGAGATGAATTAACAGAACACAGAGCAGTTTCTCAGGAAGCTTCTTTCCAGTTTTGAAAGGAAGATATTTCCTTTTTCACCATAGCCCTCTATGGGCTTCCAAATATCCCTTTGCCAATTCCACAAGAACAGCCTTAGCGAAAGGCTTCTTGAAGGGAAAGATGGAACTCTGTGAGATGAATTATCAGAACACAGAGCAGTTTCTCTGAAAGCTTCTTTCCAGTTTTGAACGGAAGATATTTCCTTTTTCACCATAGCCCTCTATGGGCTTTCAAATATCCCTTTGCCAATTCCACAAGAACAGCCTTAGCGAAAGGCTTCTTGAAGGGAAAGATGTAACTTTGTGAGATGAATTAAGAGAACACAGAGCAGTTTCTCAGAAAGCTTCTTGCCAGTTTTGAACGGAAGATATTTCCTTTTTCACCATAGCCTTCTAAGGGCTTCCAAATATCCCTTTGCCAATTTCACAAGAACAGCCTTAGCGAAAGGCATCCTGAAGGGAAAGATGTAACTCTGTGAGATGAATTAACAGAACACAGAGAAGTTTCTCAGAAAGCTTCTTTCCAGTTCTGAACGGAAGATATTTCCTTTTTCACCATAGCCCTCTATGGGCTTTCAAATATCCCTTTGCCAATTCCACAAGAACAGCCTTAGCGAAAGGCTTCTTGAAGGGAAAGATGTAGCTCTGTGAGATGAATTAACTGAACACACAGCAGTTTCTCAGAAAGCTTCTTTCCAGTTTTGAACGGAAGATATTTCCTTTTTCACCGTAGCCCTCTATGGGCTTCCAAATATCCCTTTGCCAATTCCACAAGAACAGCCTTAGCGAAAGGCTTCTTGAAGGGAAAGATGTAACTCTGTGAGATGAATTAACAGAACACAGAGCAGTTTCTCAGAAAGCTTCTTTCCAGTTTTGAACGGAAGATATTTCCTTTTTAAACATAGCCTTCTATGGGCTTCCAAATATCCCTTTGCCAATTCCACAAGAACAGCCTTAGAGAAAGGCTTCCTGAAGGGAAAGATGTAACTCTGTGAGATGAATTAAGAGAACACAGAGAAGTTTCTCAGAAAGCTTCTTTCCAGTTCTGGAGGGAAGATATTTCCTTTTTCACCATAGCTCTCTGGGGCCTTCCAAATATCCCTTTGCCAATTCCACAAGAACAGCCTTAGCGAAGGGCTCCTTGAAGGGAAAGATGTAACTCTGTGAGATGAATTAACAGAACACCGAGCAGTTTCTCAGAAAGCTTCTTTCCAGTTTTGAAAGGAAGATATTTCCTTTTTCACCATAGCCCTCTATGGGCTTCCAAATATCCCTTTGCCAATTCCACAAGAACAGTTTTAGCGAAAGGTTTCTTGAAGGGAAATATGTAACTCTGTGGGATGAAATAACAGAACGCATAGCAGTTTCTGAGAAAGCTTCTTTCCAGTTTTGAACGGAAGATATTTCCTTTTTCACCGTAGCCCTCTATGGGCTTCCAAATATCCCTTGCCAATTCCACAGGAACAGTCTTAGCGAAAGGCTTCTTGAAGGGAAAGATGTAACTCTGTGAGATGAATTAACAGAACGCAGAGCAGTTTCTCAGAAAGCTTCTTTCCAGTTTTGAACGGAAGTATTTCCAGTTTCACCGTAGCCCTCTAAGGGCTTCCAAATATCCCTTTGCCAATTCCACAAGAACAGCCTTAGCGAAAGGCTTCTTGAAGGGAAAGATGTAAGTTTGTGAGATGAATTAAGAGAACACACAGCAGTTTCTCAGAAAGCTTCTTTCCAGTTTTGAACGGAAGATATTTCCTTTTTCACCATAGCCCTCTATGGGCTTCCAAATATCCCTTTGCCAATTCCACAAGAACAGCCTTAGCGAAAGGATTCCTGAAGGGAAAGATGTAACTCTGTGAGATGAATTAACATAACACAGAGCAGTTTCTCAGAAAGCTTCTTTCCAGTTTTGAACGGAAGATATTTCCTTTTTCACCATAGCCCTCTATGGGCTTCCAAATATCCCTGTGCCAATTCCACAAAAACAGCCTTAGCGAAATTCTTCTTGAAGGGAAAGATGTAACTCTGTGAGATGAATTAACAGAACACAGAGCAGTTTCTCAGAAAGCTTCTTTCCAGTTTTGAACGGAAGATATTTCCTTTTCCACCATAGCCCTCTATGGGCTTCCAAATATCCCTTTGCCAATTCCACAAGAACAGCCTTAGCGAAAGGCTTCTTGAAGGGAAAGATGTAACTCTGTGAGATGAATTAACGGAACACAGAGCAGTTTCTCAGAAAGCTTCTTTCCAGTTTTGAACGGAAGATATTTCCTTTTTCACCATAGCCCTCTATGGGCTTCCAAATATCCCTTTGCCAATTCCACAAGAACATCCTTAGCGAAAGGCTTCTTGAAGGGAAAGATGTAACTCTGTGCGATGAATTAACAGAACACAGAGCAGTTTCTCAGAAAACTTCTTTCCAGTTTCGAACGGAAGTATTTCCTGTTTCACCATAGCCCTCTATGGGCTTACAAATATCCCTTTGCCAATTCCACAAGAACAGCTTTAGCGAGAGGTTTCTTGAAGGGGAAGATATAACTCTGTGAGATGAATTAACAGAACACAGAGAAGTTTCTCAGAAAGCTTCTTTCCAGTTCTGAACGGAAGATATTTCCTTTTTCACCATAGCTCTCTGTGGCCTTCCAAATATCCCTTTGCCAATTCCACAAGAACAGCCTTAGCGAAAAGCTTCTAGAAGGGAAAGATGTAACTCTGTGAGATGAATTAACAGAACACAGAGCATTTTCTCAGAAAGCTTCTTTCCAGTTTTGAACGGAAGATATTTCCTTTTTTCACAATAGCCCTCTATGGGCTTCCAAATATCCCTTTGCAAATTCCACAAGAACAGCCTTAGCGAAAGGCTTCTTTAAGGGAAAGATGTAACTCTGTGAGATGAATTAAGAGAACACAGATCAGTTTCTCTGAAAGCTTCTTTCCAGTTTTTAACGGAAGATATTTAGTGTTTAACCATAGCCCTCTATGGGCTTCCAAATATCCCTTTGCCAATTCCACAATAACAGCCTTAGCGAAAGGCTTCTTGAAGGGAAAGATGTAACTCTGTGAGATGAATTAACAGAACACAGAGCAGTTTCTCAGAAAGCTTCTTTCCAGTTTTGAACGGAAGTATTTCCTATTTCACCACAGCCCTCTATGGGCTTCCAAATATCCCTTTACCAATTCCACAAGAACAGCCTTAGCGAAAGGCTTCTTGAAGGGAAAGATGTAACTCTGTGAGATGAATTAACAGAACACAGAGCAGTTTCTCAGAAAGCTTCTTTCCAGTTTTGAACGGAAGATATTTCCTGTTTCACCATAGCCCTCTATGGGCTTCCAAATATCCTTTTGCCTATTAGACAAGAACAGCCTTAGCGAAAGGCTTCTTGAAGGGAAAGATGTAACTCTGTGAGATGAATTAACAGAACACAAAGAAGTTTCTCAGAAAGCTTCTTTCCAGTTCTGAACGGAAGATATTTCCTTTTTCACCATAGCTCTCTGTGGCCTTCCAAATATCCCTTTGCCAATTCCACAAGAACAGCATTAGCGAAAAGCTTCTTGAAGGGAAAGATGTAACTCTGTGACATGAATTAAAAGAACACAGACCAGTTTCTCAGAAGGCTTCTATCCAGTTTTGAACGGAAGATATTTCCTTTTTCACCATAGCCCTCTATGGGATTCCAAATATCCCTTTGACAATTCCAAAAGAACAGCCTTAGCGAAAGGCTTCTTGAAGGGAAAGATGTAACTCTGTGAGATGAATTAACAGAACACAGAGCAGTTTCTCACAAAGCTTCTTTCCAGTTTTGAACGGAAGATATTTCCTGTTTCACCATAGCGCTCTATGGGCTTCCAAATATCCCTTTGCCAATTCCACAAGAACAGCCTTAGCGAAAGGCTTCTTGAAGGGAAAGATGTAAGTTTGTGAGATGAATTAAGAGAACACAGAGCAGTTTCTCAGAAAGCATCTTTCCAGTTTTGAACGGAAGATATTTCCTTTTTCACCACAGACCTCTATGGGCTTCCAAATATCCCTTTGCGAATTACACAAGAACAGCCTTATCGAAAGGATTCCTGAAGGGAAAGATGTAACTCTGTGAGATGAATTAACAGAACACAGAGCAGTTTCTCAGAAAGCTTCTTTCCAGTGTTGAACGGAAGATATTTCCTTTTTCACCATAGCCCTCTAAGGGCTTCCAAATATCCCTTTGCCAATTCCACAAGAACAGCCTTAGCGAAAGGCTTCTTGAAGGGAAAGATGTAACTCTGTGAGATGAATTAACAGAACACAGAGCAGTTTCTCAGAAAGCTTCTTTCCAGTTTTGAACGGAAGATATTTCCTTTTTCAACATAGCCTTCTATTATGCTTCCAAATATCCCTTTCCCAATTCCACAAGAACAGCCTTAACGAAAGGCTTCCTGAAGGGAAAGATGTAACTCTGTGAGATGCATTAACAAAACACAGAGAAGTTTCTCAGAAAGCTTCTTTCCAGTTTTGAACGGAAGATATTTCCTTTTTCACCATAGCCCTCTGTGGGCTTCCAAATATCCCATTGCCAATTCCACAAGAACAGCCTTAGCGAAAGGCTCCCTGAAGGGAAAGATGTAACTCAGTGAGACGAATTAACAGAACACAGAGCAGTTTCTCTGAAAGCTTCTTTCCAGTTTTGAACGGAAGATATTTCCTGTTTCACCATAGCCCTCTATGGGCTTGCAAATATCCCTTTGCCAATTAAACAAAAACAGCCTCAGCGAAAAGCTTCTTCAAGGGAAAAATGTAACTCTGTGAGGTGAATTAACAGAACACAGAGCAGTTTCTCTGAAAGCTTCTTTCCAGTTTTTATCGGAAGATATTTAGTGTTTCACCATAGCCCTCTATGGGCTTCCAAATATCCCTTTGCCAATTCCACAAGAACAGCCTTAGCGAAAGGCTTCTTGAAGGGAAAGATGTAAGTTTGTGAGATGAATTAAGAGAACACACAGCAGTTTCGCAGAAAGCTTCTTTCCAGTTTTGAACGGAAGATATTTCCTTTTTCACCATAGCCCTCTATGGGCTTCCAAATATCCCATTGCCAATTCCACAACAACAGCCTTAGCGAAAGGATTCCTGAAGGGACAGATGTAACTCTGTGAGATGAATTAAGAAAACACAGAGCAGTTTCTCAGAAAGATTCTTTCCAGTTTTGAACGGAAGATATTTCCTTTTTCACCGTAGCCCTCTATGGGCTTCCAAATATCCCTTGCCAATTCGACAGGAACAGTCTTAGCGAAAGGCTTCTTGAAGGGAAAGATGTAACTCTGTGAGATGAATTAAGAGAACACAGAGCAGTTTCTCAGAAAGCTTCTTTCCAGTTTTGAACGGAAGTATTTCCAGTTTCACCGTAGCCCTCTATGGGCTTCCAAATATCCCTTTGACAATTCCACAAGAACAGCCTTAGCGAAAGGCTTCTTGAAGGGAAAGATGTAACTCTGTGAGATGAATTAAAAGAACACAGAGCAGTTTCTCAGAAAGCTTCTTTCCAGTTTTGATCGAAAGATATTTCCTGTTTCAATATAGCCCTCTATGGGCTTCCAAATATCCCTTTGCCAATTACACAAGAACAGCTTTAGCGAAAGGTTTCTTGAACGGAAATATGTAACTCTGTGAGATGAATTAACAGAACACAGAGCAGTTTCTCAGAAAGATTCTTTCCAGTTTTGAACGGAAGATATTTCCTTTTTCACCGTAGCCCTCTATGGGCTACCAAATATCCCTTGCCAATTCCACAGGAACAGTCTTAGCGAAAGGCTTCTTGAAGGGAAAGATGTAACTCTGTGAGATGAATTAAGAGAACACAGAGCAGTTTCTCAGAAAGCTTCTTTCCAGTTTTGAACGGAAGTATTTCCAGTTTCACCGTAGCCCTCTATGGGCTTCCAAATATCCCTTTGACAATTTCACAAGAACAGCCTTAGCGAAAGGCTTCTTGAAGGGAAAGATGTAACTCTGTGAGATGAATTAACAGAACACAGAGCAGTTTCTCAGGAAGCTTCTTTCCAGTTTTGAAAGGAAGATATTTCCTTTTTCACCATAGCCCTCTATGGGCTTCCAAATATCCCTTTGCCAATTCCACAAGAACAGCCTTAGCGAAAGGCTTCTTGAAGGGAAAGATGGAACTCTGTGAGATGAATTATCAGAACACAGAGCAGTTTCTCTGAAAGCTTCTTTCCAGTTTTGAACGGAAGATATTTCCTTTTTCACCATAGCCCTCTATGGGCTTTCAAATATCCCTTTGCCAATTCCACAAGAACAGCCTTAGCGAAAGGCTTCTTGAAGGGAAAGATGTAACTTTGTGAGATGAATTAAGAGAACACAGAGCAGTTTCTCAGAAAGCTTCTTGCCAGTTTTGAACGGAAGATATTTCCTTTTTCACCATAGCCTTCTAAGGGCTTCCAAATATCCCTTTGCCAATTTCACAAGAACAGCCTTAGCGAAAGGCATCCTGAAGGGAAAGATGTAACTCTGTGAGATGAATTAACAGAACACAGAGAATTTTCTCAGAAAGCTTCTTTCCAGTTCTGAACGGAAGATATTTCCTTTTTCACCATAGCCCTCTATGGGCTTTCAAATATCCCTTTGCCAATTCCACAAGAACAGCCTTAGCGAAAGGCTTCTTGAAGGGAAAGATGTAGCTCTGTGAGATGAATTAACTGAACACACAGCAGTTTCTCAGAAAGCTTCTTTCCAGTTTTGAACGGAAGATATTTCCTTTTTCACCATAGCCCTCTATGGGCTTCCAAATATCCCTTTGCCAATTCCACAAGAACAGCCTTAGCGAAAGGCTTCTTGAAGGGAAAGATGTAACTCTGTGAGATGAATTAACAGAACACAGAGCAGTTTCTCAGAAAGCTTCTTTCCAGTTTTGAACGGAAGATATTTCCTTTTTAAACATAGCCTTCTATGGGCTTCCAAATATCCCTTTGCCAATTCCACAAGAACAGCCTTAGAGAAAGGCTTCCTGAAGGGAAAGATGTAACTCTGTGAGATGAATTAAGAGAACACAGAGAAGTTTCTCAGAAAGCTTCTTTCCAGTTCTGGAGGGAAGATATTTCCTTTTTCACCATAGCTCTCTGGGGCCTTCCAAATATCCCTTTGCCAATTCCACAAGAACAGCCTTAGCGAAGGGCTCCTTGAAGGGAAAGATGTAACTCTGTGAGATGAATTAACAGAACACCGAGCAGTTTCTCAGAAAGCTTCTTTCCAGTTTTGAAAGGAAGATATTTCCTTTTTCACCATAGCCCTCTATGGGCTTCCAAATATCCCTTTGCCAATTCCACAAGAACAGCCTTAGCGAAAGGCTTCTTGAAGGGAAAGATGGAACTCTGTGAGATGAATTATCAGAACACAGAGCAGTTTCTCTGAAAGCTTCTTTCCAGTTTTGAACGGAAGATATTTCCTGTTTCACCATAGCCCTCTATGGGCTTCCAAATATCCCTTTGCCAATTCCACAAGAACAGCCTTAGCGAAAGGCTTCTTGAAGGGAAAGATGTAACTTTGTGAGATGAATTAAGAGAACACAGAGCAGTTTCTCAGAAAGCTTCTTGCCAGTTTTGAACGGAAGATATTTCCTTTTTCACCATAGCACTCTATGGGCTTCCAAATATCCCTTTGCCAATTTCACAAGAACAGCCTTAGCGAAAGGCTTCCTGAAGGGAAAGATGTAACTCTGTGAGATGAATTAACAGAACACAGAGCAGTTTCTCAGAAAGCTTCTTTCCAGTTTTGAACGGAAGATATTTCCTTTTTCAACATAGCCTTCTATGGGCTTCCAAATATCCCTTTGCCAATTCCACAAGAACAGCCTTAGCGAAAGGTTTCCTGAAGGGAAAGATGTAACTCTGTGAGATGAATTAACAGAACACTGAGCAGTTTCTCAGAAAGCTTCTTTCCAGTTTTGAACGGAAGATACTTCCTTTTTCACCGTAGCCCTCTATGGGCTTCCAAATATCCCTTTGCCAATTCCACAAGAAGAGCCTTAGCAAAAGTCTTTTGAAGGGAAAGATGTAACTCTGTGAGAGGAATTAACAGAACACAGAGCAGTTTCTCAGAAAGCTTCTTTCCAGTTTTGAACGGAAGACATTTCCTTTTTCACCATAGCCCTCTATGGGCTTCCAAATATCCCTTTGCCAATTCCACAAGAACAGCCTTAGCGAAAGGCTTCTTGAAGGGAAAGATGTAACTCTGTGAGATGAATTAACAGAACACAGAGCAGTTTCTCAGAAAGCTTCTTTCCAGTTTTGAACGGAAGATATTTCCTTCTTCAACAAAGCCCTCTATGGGCTTCCAAATATCCCTTTGCCAATTCCACAAGAACAGCCGTAGCGAAAGGCTTCTTGAAGGGAAAGATGCAACTCTGTGAGATGAATTAACAGAACACAGAGCAGTTTCTCAGAAAGCTTCTTTCCAGTTCTGAACGGAAGATATTTCCTTTTTCACCATATCCCTCAAAGGGCTTCCAAATATCCCTTTGCCAATTCCACAAGAACAGCCTTAGCGAAAAGCTTCTTCAAGGGAAAGATATAACTCTGTGAGATGAATTAACAGAACACAGAGCAGTGTCTCAGAAAGCTTCTTTCCAGTTTGTAACGTAAGATATTTCCTGTTTCACCATAGCCTTGTATGGGCTTCCAAATATCCCTTTGCCAATTCCACAAGAACACCCTTAGCGAAATTCTTCTTGAAAGATGTAACTCTGCGAGAAGAATTAACAGAACGCAGAGCAGTTTCTCAGAAAGCTTCCTTCCAGTTTTGAACGGAAGATATTTCCTTTTTCACCATAGCCCTCTAAGGGCTTCGAAATATCCCTTTGCCAATTCCACAAGAACAGCCTTAGCGAAAGGCTTCTTGAGGGGAAAGATGTAACTCTGTGAGATGAATTAACAGAACACAGAGCAGTTTCTCAGAAAGCTTCTTTCCAGTTTTGAAAGGAAGATATTTCCTTTTTCACCATAGCCCTCTATGGGCTTCCAAATATCCCTTTGCCAATTCCACAAGAACAGTCTTAGCGAAAGGCTTCTTGAAGGGAAAGATGTAACTCAGTGAGATGAATTAAGAGAACACAGAGCAGTTTCTCATAAAGCTTCTTTCCAGTTTTGAACGGAAGTATTTCCTGTTTCACCATAGCCCTCTATGGGCTTCCAAATATCCCTTTACCAATTCCACAAGAACAGCCTTAGCGAAAGGCTTCTTGAAGGGAAAGATGTAACTCTGTGAGATGAATTAAGAGAACACAGAGCAGTTTCTCAGAAAGCTTCTTTCCAGTTTTCAACGGAAGATATTTCCTGTTTCCCCATAGCCCTCTATGGGCTTCCAAATATCTCTTTGCCAATTCCACAAGAACAGTCTTAGCGAAAGGCTTCTTGAAGGGAAAGATGTAACTCTGTCAGATGAATTAACAGAACACAGAGCAGTTTCTCAGAAAGCTTCTTTCCAGTTTCGAATGGAAGTATTTCCTGTTTCACCAGAGCCCTCTATGTGCTTCCAAATATCCCTTTGTCAATTATACAAGAACAGCCTTTGCGAAAGGTTTCTTGAAGGGAAAGATGTAACTCTGTGAGATGAATTAACAGAACACAGAGCATTTTCTCAGAAAGTTTCTTTCCAGTTTTGAACGGAGGATATTTCCTTTTTCACCATTGCCCTCTATGGGCTTCCAAATATCCCTTTGCCAATTCCACAAGAACAGCCTTAGCGAAAGGCTTCTTGAAGGGAAAGATGTAACTCTGCGAGAAGAATTAACAGAACACAGAGCAGTTTCTGAGAAAGCTTCTTTCCAGTTCTGAACGGAAGATATTTCCTTTTCCACCATAACCCTCTATGGGCTTCCAAATATCCCTTTGCCAATTCCACAAGAACAGCCTTAGCGAAAGGCTTCTTGAAGGGAAAGATGTAACTCTGTGAGATGAATTAACAGAACACAGAGCAGTTTCTCAGAAAGCTTCTTTCCAGTTTTGAACGGAAGATATTTCCTTTTTCACCGTAGCCCTCTATGGGCTTCCAAATATCCCTTTGCCAATTCCACAAGAACAGCTTTAGCGAAAGGTTTCTTGAAGGGAAAGATGTAACTCTGTGAGATGAATTAACAGAACACAGAGCAGTTTCTCCGAAAGCTTCTTTCCAGTTTTGAACGGAAGATATTTCCTTTCTCACCATAGCCCTCTATGGGCTTCCAAATATCCCTTTGCCAATTCCACAAGAACAGCCTTAGCGAAAGGCTTCTTGAAGGGAAAGATGTAACTCTGTGAGATGAATTAACAGAACACAGAGCAGTTCCTCAGAAAGCTTCTTTCCAGTTTTGAACGGATGATATTTCCTTTTTCAACATAGCCCTCTATGGGCTTCCAAATATCCCTTTGCCAATTCCACAAGAACAGCCGTAGCGAAAGGCTTCTTGAAGGGAAAGATGTAACTCTGTGAGATGAATTAACAGAACACAGAGCAGTTTCTCAGAAAGCTTCTTTCCAGTTCTGAACGGAAGTTATTTCCTTTTTCACCTTATCCCTCAATGGGCTTCCAAATATCCCTTTGCCAATTCCACAAGAACAGCCTTAGCGAAAGGCTTCTTGAAGGGAAAGATGTAACTCTGCGAGAAGAATTAACAGAACACAGAGCAGTTTCTCAGAAAGCCTCTTTCCAGTTTTGAAAGGAAGATATTTCCTTTTTCAACATAGCCCTCTCTGGGCTTCCAAATATCCCTTTGCCAATTCCACAAGAACAGCCGTAGCGAAAGGCTTCTTGAAGGGAAAGAAGTAACTCTGTGAGATGAATTAACAGAACACAGAGCAGTTTCTCAGAAAGCTTCTTTCCAGTTCTGAGCGGAAGATATTTCCTTTTTCACCATATCCCTCTATGGGCTTCCAAATATCCCTTTGCCAATTCCACAAGAACAGCCTTAGCGAAAGGCTTCATGAAGGGAAAGATGTAACATTGTGAGATGAATTAAGAGAACACAGAGCAGTTTCTCAGAAAGCTTCTTTCCAGTTTGGAATGGAAGATATTTCTTTTTTCACCATAGCCCTCTATCGGCTTCCAAATATCCCTTTGCCAATTCCACAAGAACAGCCTTAGCGAAAGGCTTCATGAAGGGAAAGATGTAACATTGTGAGATGAATTAAGAGAACACAGAGCAGTTTCTCAGAAAGCTTCTTTCCAGTTTGGAATGGAAGATATTTCTTTTTTCACCATAGCCCTCTATCGGCTTCCAAATATCCCTTTGCCAATTCCACAAGAACAGCCTTAGCGAAAGGCTTCTTGAAGGGAAAGATGTAACTCTGTGAGATGAATTAACAGGACACAGAGCAGTTTCTCAGAAATCTTCTTTCCAGTTTCGAACGGAAGTATTTCCTGTTTCACCATAGCCCTCTATGGGCTTCCAAATATCCGTTTGTCAATTCCACAAGAACAGCCTTAGCGAAAGGTTTCTTGAAGGGAAAGATGTAACTCTGTGAGATGAATTAAAAGAACACACAGCAGTTTCTCAGAAAGCTTCTTTCCAGTTTTGAACGGAAGATATTTCCTTTTTCACCATAGCCCTCTATGGGCTTCCAAATATCCCTTTGCCAATTCCACAAAAAGAGCCTTAGCGAAAGGCTTCTTGAAGGGAAAAATGTAACTCTGCGAGAAGAATTAACAGAACACAGAGCAGTTTCTCAGAAAGCTTCTTTCCAGTTTTGAACGGAAGATATTTCCTTTTCCACCATAACCCTCTATGGGCTTCCAAATATCCCTTTGCCAATTCCACAAGAACAGCCTTAGCGTAAGGCTTCTTGAAGGGAAAGATGTAACTCTGTGAGATGAATTAACAGAACACAGAGCACTTTCTCAGAAAGTTTCTTTCCAGTTTTGAACGGAAGATATTTCCTTTTTCACCCTAGCCCTCTATGGGCTTCCAAATATCCGTTTGCCAATTCCACAAGAACAGCTTTAGCGAAAGGTTTCTTGAAGGGAAATATGTAACTCTGTGAGATGAATTAACAGAACACAGAGCAGTTTCTCAGAAAGCTTCTTTCCAGTTTTGAACGGAAAATATTTCCTTTTTCACCATAGCCCTCTATGGGCTTCCAAATATCCCTTGCCAATTCCACAGGAACAGTCTTAGCGAAAGGCTTCTTGAAGGGAAAGATGTAACTCTGTGAGATGAATTAAGAGAACACAGAGCAGTGTCTCAGAAAGCTTCTTTCCAGTTTTGAAGGGAAGTAATTCCAGTTTCACAGTAGTCCTCTATGGGCTTCCAAATATCCCTTTACCAATTCCACAAGAACAGCCTTAGCGAAAGGCTTCTTGAAAGGAAAGATGTAACTCTGTGAGATGAATTAACAGAACACAGAGCAGTTTCTCAGGAAGCTTCTTTCCAGTTTTGAACGGAAGATATTTCCTTTTTCACCATAGCCCTCTATGGGCTTCCAAATATCCCTTTGCCAATTCCACAAGAACAGCCTTAGAGAAAGGCTTCTTGAAGGGAAAGATGTAACTCTGTGAGATGAATTAACAGAACACAGAGCAGTTCGTCAGAAAGCTTCTTTCCAGTTTTGAACGGAAGATATTTCCTTTTTCAACATAGCCTTCAAAGGGCTTCCAAATATCCCTTTGCCAATTCCTCAAGAACAGCCTTAGCGAAAGGCTTCCTGAAGGGAAAGATGTAACTCTGTGAGATGAATTAACAGAACACAAAGAAGTTTCTCAGAAAGCTTCTTTCCAGTTCTGAACGGAAGATATTTCCTTTTTCACCATAGCTCTCTGTGGCCTTCCAAATATCCCTTTGCCAATTCCACAAGAACAGCATTAGCGAAAAGCTTCTTGAAGGGAAAGATGTAACTCTGTGACATGAATTAAAAGAACACAGACCAGTTTCTCAGAAAGCTTCTATCCAGTTTTGAACGGAAGATATTTCCTTTTTCACCATAGCCCTCTATGGGATTCCAAATATCCCTTTGACAATTCCAAAAGAACAGCCTTAGCGAAAGGCTTCTTGAAGGGAAAGATGTAACTCTGTGAGATGAATTAACAGAACACAGAGCAGTTTCTCACAAAGCTTCTTTCCAGTTTTGAACGGAAGATATTTCCTGTTTCACCATAGCGCTCTATGGGCTTCCAAATATCCCTTTGCCAATTCCACAAGAACAGCCTTAGCGAAAGGCTTCTTGAAGGGAAAGATGTAAGTTTGTGAGATGAATTAAGAGAACACAGAGCAGTTTCTCAGAAAGCATCTTTCCAGTTTTGAACGGAAGATATTTCCTTTTTCACCACAGACCTCTATGGGCTTCCAAATATCCCTTTGCGAATTACACAAGAACAGCCTTATCGAAAGGATTCCTGAAGGGAAAGATGTAACTCTGTGAGATGAATTAACAGAACACAGAGCAGTTTCTCAGAAAGCTTCTTTCCAGTGTTGAACGGAAGATATTTCCTTTTTCACCATAGCCCTCTAAGGGCTTCCAAATATCCCTTTGCCAATTCCACAAGAACAGCCTTAGCGAAAGGCTTCTTGAAGGGAAAGATGTAACTCTGTGAGATGAATTAACAGAACACAGAGCAGTTTCTCAGAAAGCTTCTTTCCAGTTTTGAACGGAAGATATTTCCTTTTTCAACATAGCCTTCTATTATGCTTCCAAATATCCCTTTCCCAATTCCACAAGAACAGCCTTAACGAAAGGCTTCCTGAAGGGAAAGATGTAACTCTGTGAGATGCATTAACAAAACACAGAGAAGTTTCTCAGAAAGCTTCTTTCCAGTTTTGAACGGAAGATATTTCCTTTTTCACCATAGCCCTCTGTGGGCTTCCAAATATCCCATTGCCAATTCCACAAGAACAGCCTTAGCGAAAGGCTCCCTGAAGGGAAAGATGTAACTCAGTGAGACGAATTAACAGAACACAGAGCAGTTTCTCAGAAAGATTCTTTCCAGTTTTGAACGGAAGATATTTCCTGTTTCACCATAGCCCTCTATGGGCTTGCAAATATCCCTTTGCCAATTAAACAAAAACAGCCTCAGCGAAAAGGTTCTTCAAGGGAAAAATGTAACTCTGTGAGGTGAATTAACAGAACACAGAGCAGTTTCTCTGAAAGCTTCTTTCCAGTTTTTATCGGAAGATATTTAGTGTTTCACCATAGCCCTCTATGGGCTTCCAAATATCCCTTTGCCAATTCCACAAGAACAGCCTTAGCGAAAGGCTTCTTGAAGGGAAAGATGTAAGTTTGTGAGATGAATTAAGAGAACACACAGCAGTTTCGCAGAAAGCTTCTTTCCAGTTTTGAACGGAAGATATTTCCTTTTTCACCATAGCCCTCTATGGGCTTCCAAATATCCCTTTGCCAATTCCAAAATAACAGCCTTAGAGAAAGGCTTCTTGAAGGGAAAGATGTAACTCTGTGAGATGAATTAACAGAACACAGAGCAGTTTCTAAGAAAGCTTCTTTCCAGTTTTGAACGGAAGATATTTCCTTTTTCAACATAGCCTTCTATGGGCTTCCAAATATCCCTTTGCCAATTCCACAAGAACAGCCTTGGCGAAAGGCTTCCTGAAGGGAAAGATGTAACTCTGTGAGATGAATTAACAGAACACAGAGAAGTTTCTCAGAAAGCTTCTTTCCAGTTTTGAACGGAAGATATTTCCTTTTTCACCATAGCTCTCTGTGGCCTTCCAAATATCCCTTTGCCAATTCCACAAGAACAGCCTTAGCGAAAGGCTTCTTGAAGGGAAAGATGTAACTCTGTGAGATGAATTAAAAGAACACAGAGCAGTTTCTCAGAAAGCTTCTTTCCAGTTTTGATCGGAAGATATTTCCTGTTTCAATATAGCCCTCTATGGGCTTCCAAATATCCCTTTGCCAATTACACAAGAACAGCTTTAGCGAAAGGTTTCTTGAACGGAAATATGTAACTCTGTGAGATGAATTAACAGAACACAGAGCAGTTTCTCAGAAAGATTCTTTCCAGTTTTGAACGGAAGATATTTCCTTTTTCACCGTAGCCCTCTATGGGCTTCCAAATATCCCTTGCCAATTCCACAGGAACAGTCTTAGCGAAAGGCTTCTTGAAGGGAAAGATGTAACTCTGTGAGATGAATTAAGAGAACACAGAGCAGTTTCTCAGAAAGCTTCTTTCCAGTTTTGAACGGAAGTATTTCCAGTTTCACCGTAGCCCTCTATGGGTTTCCAAATATCCCTTTGACAATTCCACAAGAACAGCCTTAGCGAAAGGCTTCTTGAAGGGAAAGATGTAACTCTGTGAGATGAATTAACAGAACACAGAGCAGTTTCTCAGGAAGCTTCTTTCCAGTTTTCAACGGAAGATATTTCCTTTTTCACCATAGCCCTCTATGGGCTTCCAAATATCCCTTTGCCAATTCCACAAGAACAGCCTTAGCGAAAAGCTTCTTCAAGGGAAAGATGTAACTCTGTGAGATGAATTAACAGAACACAGAGCAGTTTCTCAGAAAGCTTCTTTCCAGTTTTGAACGGAAGATATTTCCTTTTTCACCATAGCCGTCTATGGGCTTCCAAATATCCCTGTGCCAATTCCACAAGAACAGCCTTAGCGAAAGGCTTCTTGAAGGGAAAGATGTAACTCTGCGAGAAGAATTAACAGAACACAGAGCAGTTTCTCAGAAAGCTTCTTTCCAGTTTTGAACGGAAGATATTTCCTTTTTCACCATAGCCCTCTATGGGCTTCCAAATATCCCTTTGCCAATTCCACAAGAACAGCCTTAGCGAAAGGCTTCTTGAAGGGAAAGATGTAACTCTGTGAGATGAATTATCAGAACACAGAGCAGTTTCTCTGAAAGCTTCTTTCCAGTTTTGAACGGAAGATATTTCCTGTTTCACCATAGCCCTCTATGGGCTTCCAAATATCCCTTTGCCAATTCCACAAGAACAGCCTTAGCGAAAGGCTTCTTGAAGGGAAAGATGTAACTTTGTGAGATGAATTAAGAGAACACAGAGCAGTTTCTCAGAAAGCTTCTTTCCAGTTTTGAACGGAAGATATTTCCGTTTTCACCATAGCACTCTATGGGCTTCCAAATATCCCTTTGCCAATTCCACAAGAACAGCCTTAGCGAAAGGCTTCCTGAAGGGAAAGATGTAACTCTGTGAGATGAATTAACAGAACACAGGGCAGTTTCTCAGAAAGCTTCTTTCCACTTTTGAACGGAAGATATTTCCTTTTTCACCATAACCCTTTATGGGCTTCCAAATATCCCTTTGCCAATTCCACAAGAACAGCCTTAGCGAAAGGCTTCTTGAAGGGAAAGATGTAACTCTGTGAGATGAATTAACAGAACACAGAGCAGTTCCTCAGAAAGCTTCTTTCCAGTTTTGAACGGAAGATATTTCCTTTTTCAACATAGCCTTCTAAGGGCTTCCAAATATCCCTTTGCCTATTCCACAAGAACAGCCTTAGCGAAAGGCATCCTGAAGGGAAAGATGTAGCTCTGTGAGATGAATTAACAGAACACACAGCAGTTTCTCAGAAAGCTTCTTTCCAGTTTTGAACGGAAGATATTTCCTTTTTCACCATAGCCCTCTATGGGCTTCCAAATATCCCTTTGCCAATTCCACAAGAACAGCCTTCGCGAAAGGCTTCTTGAAGGGAAAGATGTAACTCTGTGAGATGAATTAACAGAAAACAGAGCAGTTTCTCAGAAAGCTTCTTTCCAGTTTTGAACGGAAGATATTTCATTTTTAAACATAGCCTTCTATGGGCTTCCAAATATCCCTTTGCCAATTCCACAAGAACAGCCTTAGAGAAAGGCTTCCTGAAGGGAAAGATGTAACTCTGTGAGATGAATTAACAGAACACAGAGAAGTTTCTCAGAAAGCTTCTTTCCAGTTCTGGAGGGAAGATATTTCCTTTTTCACCATAGCTCTCTGGGGCCTTCCAAATATCCCTTTGCCAATTCCACAAGAACAGCCTTAGCGAAGGGCTCTTTGAAGGGAAAGATGTAACTCTGTGAGATGAATTAACAGAACACCGAGCAGTTTCTCAGAAAGCTTCTTTCCAGTTTTGAAAGGAAGATATTTCCTTTTTCACCATAGCCCTCTTTGGGCTTCCAAATATCCCTTTGCCAATTCCACAAGAACAGCCTTAGCGAAAGGCTTCTTGAAGGGAAAGATGGAACTCTGTGAGATGAATTATCAGAACACAGAGCAGTTTCTCTGAAAGCTTCTTTCCAGTTTTGAACGGAAGATATTTCCTTTTTCACCATAGCCCTCTATGGGCTTTCAAATATCCCTTTGCCAATTCCACAAGAACAGCCTTAGCGAAAGGCTTCTTGAAGGGAAAGATGTAACTTTGTGAGATGAATTAAGAGAAAACAGAGCAGTTTCTCAGAAAGCTTCTTGCCAGTTTTGAACGGAAGATATTTCCTTTTTCACCATAGCACTCTATGGGCTTCCAAATATCCCTTTGCCAATTTCACAAGAACAGCCTTAGCGAAAGGCTTCCTGAAGGGAAAGATGTAACTCTGTGAGATGAATTAACAGAACACAGAGCAGTTTCTCAGAAAGCTTCTTTCCAGTTTTGAACGGAAGATATTTCCTTTTTCACCATAGCCGTCTATGGGCTTCCAAATATCCCTGTGCCAATTCCACAAGAACAGCCTTAGCGAAAGGCTTCTTGAAGGGAAAGATGTAACTCTGCGAGAAGAATTAACAGAACACAGAGCAGTTTCTCAGAAAGCTTCTTTCCAGTTTTGAACGGAAGATATTTCCTTTTTCACCATAGCCCTCTATGGGCTTCCAAATATCCCTTTGCCAATTCCACAAGAACAGCCTTAGCGAAAGGCTTCTTGAAGGGAAAGATGTAACTCTGTGAGATGAATTATCAGAACACAGAGCAGTTTCTCTGAAAGCTTCTTTCCAGTTTTGAACGGAAGATATTTCCTGTTTCACCATAGCCCTCTAAGGGCTTCCAAATATCCCTTTGCCAATTCCACAAGAACAGCCTTAGCGAAAGGCTTCTTGAAGGGAAAGATGTAACTTTGTGAGATGAATTAAGAGAACACAGAGCAGTTTCTCAGAAAGCTTCTTTCCAGTTTTGAACGGAAGATATTTCCGTTTTCACCATAGCACTCTATGGGCTTCCAAATATCCCTTTGCCAATTCCACAAGAACAGCCTTAGCGAAAGGCTTCCTGAAGGGAAAGATGTAACTCTGTGAGATGAATTAACAGAACACAGAGCAGTTTCTCAGAAAGCTTCTTTCCAGTTTTGAAAGGAAGATATTTCCTTTTTCACCATAGCCCTCTATGGGCTTCCATATATCCCTTTGCCAATTCCACAAGAACAGCCTTAGCGAAAGGCTTCTTGAAGGGAAAGATGTAACTCTGTGAGATGAATTAACAGAACACAGAGCAGTTCCTCAGAAAGCTTCTTTCCAGTTTTGAACGGAAGATATTTCCTTTTTCAACATAGCCTTCTAAGGGCTTCCAAATATCCCTTTGCCTATTCCACAAGAACAGCCTTAGCGAAAGGCATCCTGAAGGGAAAGATGTAACTCTGTGAGATGAATTAACAGAACACAGAGAAGTTTCTCAGAAAGCTTCTTTCCAGTTCTGAACGGAAGATATTTCCTTTTTCACCATAGCCCTCTATGGGCTTTCAAATATCCCTTTGCCAATTCCACAAGAACAGCCTTAGCGAAAGGCTTCTTGAAGGGAAAGATGTAGCTCTGTGAGATGAATTAACTGAACACACAGCAGTTTCTCAGAAAGCTTCTTTCCAGTTTTGAACGGAAGATATTTCCTTTTTCACCATAGTCCTCTATGGGCTTCCAAATATCCCTTTGCCAATTCCACAAGAACAGCCTTAGCGAAAGGCTTCTTGAAGGGAAAGATGTAACTCTGTGAGATGAATTAACAGAACACAGAGCAGTTTCTCAGAAAGCTTCTTTCCAGTTTTGAACGGAAGATATTTCCTTTTTAAACATAGCCTTCTATGGGCTTCCAAATATCCCTTTGCCAATTCCACAAGAACAGCCTTAGAGAAAGGCTTCCTGAAGGGAAAGATGTAACTCTGTGAGATGAATTAACAGAACACAGAGAAGTTTCTCAGAAAGCTTCTTTCCAGTTCTGGAGGGAAGATATTTCCTTTTTCACCATAGCTCTCTGGGGCCTTCCAAATATCCCTTTGCCTATTCCACAAGAACAGCCTTAGCGAAGGGCTCCTTGAAGGGAAAGATGTAACTCTGTGAGATGAATTAACAGAACACCGAGCAGTTTCTCAGAAAGCTTCTTTCCAGTTTTGAAAGGAAGATATTTCCTTTTTCACCATAGCCCTCTATGGGCTTCCAAATATCCCTTTGCCAATTCCACAAGAACAGCCTTAGCGAAAGGCTTCTTGAAGGGAAAGATGGAACTCTGTGAGATGAATTATCAGAACACAGAGCAGTTTCTCTGAAAGCTTCTTTCCAGTTTTGAACGGAAGATATTTCCTGTTTCACCATAGCCCTCTATGGGCTTCCAAATATCCCTTTGCCAATTCCACAAGAACAGCCTTAGCGAAAGGCTTCTTGAAGGGAAAGATGTAACTTTGTGAGATGAATTAAGAGAACACAGAGCAGTTTCTCAGAAAGCTTCTTGCCAGTTTTGAACGGAAGATATTTCCTTTTTCACCATAGCACTCTATGGGCTTCCAAATATCCCTTTGCCAATTTCACAAGAACAGCCTTAGCGAAAGGCTTCCTGAAGGGAAAGATGTAACTCTGTGAGATGAATTAACAGAACACAGAGCAGTTTCTCAGAAAGCTTCTTTCCAGTTTTGAACGGAAGATATTTCCTTTTTCAACATAGCCTTCTATGGGCTTCCAAATATCCCTTTGCCAATTCCACAAGAACAGCCTTAGCGAAAGGTTTCCTGAAGGGAAAGATGTAACTCTGTGAGATGAATTAACAGAACACTGAGCAGTTTCTCAGAAAGCTTCTTTCCAGTTTTGAACGGAAGATACTTCCTTTTTCACCGTAGCCCTCTATGGGCTTCCAAATATCCCTTTGCCAATTCCACAAGAAGTGCCTTAGCTAAAGTCTTTTGAAGGGAAAGATGTAACTCTGTGAGAGGAATTAACAGAACACAGAGCAGTTTCTCAGAAAGCTTCTTTCCAGTTTTGAACGGAAGACATTTCCTTTTTCACCATAGCCCTCTATGGGCTTCCAAATATCCCTTTGCCAATTCCACAAGAACAGCCTTAGCGAAAGGCTTCTTGAAGGGAAAGATGTAACTCTGTGAGATGAATTAACAGAACACAGAGCAGTTTCTCAGAAAGCTTCTTTCCTGTTTTGAACGGAAGATATTTCCTTCTTCAACAAAGCCCTCTATGGGCTTCCAAATATCCCTTTGCCAATTCCACAAGAACAGCCGTAGCGAAAGGCTTCTTGAAGGGAAAGATGCAACTCTGTGAGATGAATTAACAGAACACAGAGCAGTTTCTCAGAAAGCTTCTTTCCAGTTCTGAACGGAAGATATTTCCTTTTTCACCATATCCCTCAATGGGCTTCCAAATATCCCTTTGCCAATTCCACAAGAACAGCCTTAGCGAAAAGCTTCTTCAAGGGAAAGATATAACTCTGTGAGATGAATTAACAGAACACAGAGCAGTGTCTCAGAAAGCTTCTTTCCAGTTTTTAACGTAAGATATTTCCTGTTTCACCATAGCCTTGTATGGGCTTCCAAATATCCCTTTGCCAATTCCACAAGAACACCCTTAGCGAAATTCTTCTTGAAAGATGTAACTCTGCGAGAAGAATTAACAGAACGCAGAGCAGTTTCTCAGAAAGCTTCCTTCCAGTTTTGAACGGAAGATATTTCCTTTTTCACCATAGCCCTCTAAGGGCTTCGAAATATCCCTTTGCCAATTCCACAAGAACAGCCTTAGCGAAAGGCTTCTTGAGGGGAAAGATGTAACTCTGTGAGATGAATTAACAGAACACAGAGCAGTTTCTCAGAAAGCTTCTTTCCAGTTTTGAAAGGAAGATATTTCCTTTTTCACCATAGCCCTCTATGGGCTTCCAAATATCCCTTTGCCAATTCCACAAGAACAGTCTTAGCGAAAGGCTTCTTGAAGGGAAAGATGTAACTCAGTGAGATGAATTAAGAGAACACAGAGCAGTTTCTCATAAAGCTTCTTTCCAGTTTTGAACGGAAGTATTTCCTGTTTCACCATAGCCCTCTATGGGCTTCCAAATATCCCTTTACCAATTCCACAAGAACAGCCTTAGCGAAAGGCTTCTTGAAGGGAAAGATGTAACTCTGTGAGATGAATTAAGAGAACACAGAGCAGTTTCTCAGAAAGCTTCTTTCCAGTTTTCAACGGAAGATATTTCCTGTTTCCCCATAGCCCTCTATGGGCTTCCAAATATCTCTTTGCCAATTCCACAAGAACAGTCTTAGCGAAAGGCTTCTTGAAGGGAAAGATGTAACTCTGTCAGATGAATTAACAGAACACAGAGCAGTTTCTCAGAAAGCTTCTTTCCAGTTTCGAATGGAAGTATTTCCTGTTTCACCAGAGCCCTCTATGTGCTTCCAAATATCCCTTTGTCAATTCCACAAGAACAGCCTTTGCGAAAGGTTTCTTGAAGGGAAAGATGTAACTCTGTGAGATGAATTAACAGAACACAGAGCAGTTTCTCAGAAAGTTTCTTTCCAGTTTTGAACGGAGGATATTTCCTTTTTCACCATTGCCCTCTATGGGCTTCCAAATATCCCTTTGCCAATTCCACAAGAACAGCCTTAGCGAAAGGCTTCTTGAAGAGAAAGATGTAACTCTGCGAGAAGAATTAACAGAACACAGAGCAGTTTCTGAGAAAGCTTCTTTCCAGTTCTGAACGGAAGATATTTCCTTTTCCACCATAACCCTCTATGGGCTTCCAAATATCCCTTTGCCAATTCCACAAGAACAGCCTTAGCGAAAGGCTTCTTGAAGGGAAAGATGTAACTCTGTGAGATGAATTAACAGAACACAGAGCAGTTTCTCAGAAAGCTTCTTTCCAGTTTTGAACGGAAGATATTTCCTTTTTCACCATAGCCCTCTATGGGCTTCCAAATATCCCTTTGCCAATTCCACAAGAACAGCTTTAGCGAAAGGTTTCTTGAAGGGAAAGATGTAACTCTGTGAGATGAATTAACAGAACACAGAGCAGTTTCTCAGAAAGCTTCTTTCCAGTTTTGAACGGAAGATATTTCCTTTCTCACCATAGCCCTCTATGGGCTTCCAAATATCCCTTTGCCAATTCCACAAGAACAGCCTTAGCGAAAGGCTTCTTGAAGGGAAAGATGTAACTCTGTGAGATGAATTAACAGAACACAGAGCAGTTCCTCAGAAAGCTTCTTTCCAGTTTTG
Source organism: Chlorocebus sabaeus (assembly GCF_047675955.1). NCBI lineage: Eukaryota > Metazoa > Chordata > Mammalia > Primates > Cercopithecidae > Chlorocebus > Chlorocebus sabaeus. Next base: position 109,570 of record NW_027327728.1, read on the forward strand.
AACGGATGATATTTCCTTTTTCAACATAGCCCTCTATGGGCTTCCAAATATCCCTTTGCCAATTCCACAAGAACAGCCGTAGCGAAAGGCTTCTTGAAGGGAAAGATGTAACTCTGTGAGATGAATTAACAGAACACAGAGCAGTTTCTCAGAAAGCTTCTTTCCAGTTCTGAACGGAAGATATTTCCTTTTTCACCTTATCCCTCAATGGGCTTCCAAATATCCCTTTGCCAATTCCACAAGAACAGCCTTAGCGAAAGGCTTCTTGAAGGGAAAGATGTAACTCTGCGAGAAGAATTAACAGAACACAGAGCAGTTTCTCAGAAAGCCTCTTTCCAGTTTTGAAAGGAAGATATTTCCTTTTTCAACATAGCCCTCTCTGGGCTTCCAAATATCCCTTTGCCAATTCCACAAGAACAGCCGTAGCGAAAGGCTTCTTGAAGGGAAAGAAGTAACTCTGTGAGATGAATTAACAGAACACAGAGCAGTTTCTCAGAAAGCTTCTTTCCAGTTCTGAGCGGAAGATATTTCCTTTTTCACCATATCCCTCTATGGGCTTCCAAATATCCATTTGCCAATTCCACAAGAACAGCCTTAGCGAAAAGCTTCTTGAAGGGAAAGATGTAACCCTCTGAGATGAATTAACAGAACACAGAGCAGTTTCTCACAAAGCTTCTTTCCAGTTTTTACCGGAAGATATTTCCTGTTTCACCATATCCCTCTATGGGCTTCCAAATATCCCTTTGCCAATTCCACAAGAACAGCCTTAGCGAAAGGCTTCATGAAGGGAAAGATGTAACATTGTGAGATGAATTAAGAGAACACAGAGCAGTTTCTCAGAAAGCTTCTTTCCAGTTTGGAATGGAAGATATTTCTTTTTTCACCATAGCCCTCTATCGGCTTCCAAATATCCCTTTGCCAATTCCACAAGAACAGCCTTAGCGAAAGGCTTCATGAAGGGAAAGATGTAACATTGTGAGATGAATTAAGAGAACACAGAGCAGTTTCTCAGAAAGCTTCTTTCCAGTTTGGAATGGAAGATATTTCTTTTTTCACCATAGCCCTCTATCGGCTTCCAAATATCCCTTTGCCAATTCCACAAGAACAGCCTTAGCGAAATTCTTCTTGAAAGATGTAACTCTGCGAAAAGAATTAACAGAACGCAGAGCAGTTTCTCAGAAAGCTTCCTTCCAGTTTTGAACGGAAGATATTTCCTTTTTCACCATAGCCCTCTAAGGGCTTCCAAATATCCCTTTGCCAATTCCACAAGAACAGCCTTAGCGAAAGGCTTCTTGAGGGGAAAGATGTAACTCTGTGAGATGAATTAACAGAACACAGAGCTGTTTCTCAGAAAGCTTCTTTCCAGTTTTGAACGGAAGATATTTCCTTTTTCACCGTAGCCCTGTATGGGCTTCCAAATATCCCTTTGCCAATTCCAAAAGAACAGCTTTAGCGAAAGGCTTCTTGAAGGGAAAGATGTAACTTTGTGAGATGAATTAAGAAAACACAGAGCAGTTTCTCAGAAAACTTCTTTCCAGTTTTGAACGGAAGATATTTCCTTTTTCACCATAGCCCTCTATGGGCTTCCAAATATCCCTTTGCCAATTCCACAAGAACAGCCTTCGCGAAAGGCTTCTTGAAAGGAAAGACGTAACTCTGCGAGAAGAATTAACAGTACACAGAGCAGTTTCTCAGAAAGCTTCTTTCCAGTTTGGAACGGAAGATATTTCCTTTTTCACCATAGCCCTCTATGGGCTTCCAAATATCCCTTTGCCAATTCCACAAGAACAGCCTTAGCGAAAGGCTTCTCGAGGGGAAAGATGTAACTCTGTGAGATGAATTAACAGAACACAGCGCTGTTTCTCAGAAAGCTTCTTTCCAGTTTTGAACGGAAGATATTTCCTTTTTCACCATAGCCCTCTATGGGCTTCCAAATATCCCTTTGCCAATTCCACCAGAACAGCTTTAGCGAAAGGTTTCTTGAAGGGAAAGATGTAAATCTGTGAGATGAATTGACAGAACACAGAGCAGTTTTTCAGAAAGCTTCTTTCCAGTTTTGAACGGAAGATATTTCCTTTTTCACCATAGCCCTCTATGGGCTTCCAAATATCCCTTTGCCAATTCCACAGGAACAGTCTTAGCGAAAGGCTTCTTGAAGGGAAAGATGTAACTCTGTGAGATGAATTAACAGAACACAGAGCAGTTCCTCAGAAAGGTTCTTTCCAGTTTTGAACGGAAGATATTTCCTTTTTCAACATAGCCCTCTATGGGCTTCCAAATATCCCTTTGCCAATTCCACAAGAACAGCCGTAGCGAAAGGCTTCTTGAAGGGAAAGATGTAACTCTGTGAGATGAAATAACAGAACACAGAGCAGTTTCTCTGAAAGCTTCTTTCCAGTTTTGATCGGAAGATATTTCCTGTTTCAATATAGCCCTCTATGGGCTTCCAAATATCCCTTTGCCAATTACACAAGAACAGCTTTAGCGAAAGGTTTCTTGAAGGGAAATATGTAACTCTGTGAGATGAATTAACAGAACACAGAGCAGTTTCTCAGAAAGATTCTTTCCAGTTTTGAACGGAAGATATTTCCTTTTTCACCGTAGCCCTCTATGGGCTTCCAAATATCCCTTGCCAATTCCACAGGAACAGTCTTAGCGAAAGGCTTCTTGAAGGGAAAGATGTAACTCTGTGAGATGAATTAAGAGAACACAGAGCAGTTTCTCAGAAAGCTTCTTTCCAGTTTTGAACGGAAGTATTTCCAGTTTCACCGTAGCCCTCTATGGGCTTCCAAATATCCCTTTGACAATTCCACAAGAACAGCCTTAGCGAAAGGCTTCTTGAAGGGAAAGATGTAACTCTGTGAGATGAATTAACACAACACAGAGCAGTTTCTCAGGAAGCTTCTTTCCAGTTTTCAACGGAAGATATTTCCTTTTTCACCATAGCCCTCTATGGGCTTCCAAATATCCCTTTGCCAATTCCACAAGAACAGCCTTAGCGAAAAGCTTCTTCAAGGGAAAGATGTAGCTCTGTGAGATGAATTAACAGAACACAGAGCAGTTTCTCAGAAAGCTTCTTTCCAATTTTGAACGGAAGATATTTCCTTTTTCACCATAGCCGTCTAAGGGCTTCCAAATATCCCTGTGCCAATTCCACAAGAAAAGCCTTAGCGAAAGGCTTCTTGAAGGGAAAGATGTAACTCTGCGAGAAGAATTAAGAGAACACAGAGCAGTTTCTCAGAAAGCTTCTTTCCAGTTTTGAACGGAAGATATTTCCTTTTTCACCATAGCCCTCTATGGGCTTCCAAATATCCCTTTGCCAATTCCACAAGAACAGCCTTAGCGAAAGGCTTCTTAAAGGGAAAGATGTAACTCTGTGAGATGAATTATCAGAACACAGAGCAGTTTCTCTGAAAGCTTCTTTCCAGTTTTGAACGGAAGATATTTCCTGTTTCCCCATAGCCCTCTATGGGCTTCCAAATATCCCTTTGCCAATTCCACAAGAACAGCCTTAGCGAAAGGCTTCTTGAAGGGAAAGATGTAACTTTGTGAGATGAATTAAGAGAACACAGAGCAGTTTCTCAGAAAGCTTCTTTCCAGTTTTGAACGGAAGATATTTCCGTTTTCACCATAGCACTCTATGGGCTTCCAAATATCCCTTTGCCAATTCCACAAGAACAGCCTTAGCGAAAGGCTTCCTGAAGGGAAAGATGTAACTCTGTGAGATGAATTAACAGAACACAGAGCAGTTTCTCAGAAAGCTTCTTTCCAGTTTTGAAAGGAAGATATTTCCTTTTTCACCATAGCCCTCTATGGGCTTCCAAATATCCCTTTGCCAATTCCACAAGAACAGCCTTAGCGAAAGGCTTCTTGAAGGGAAAGATGTAACTCTGTGAGATGAATTAACAGAACACAGAGCAGTTCCTCAGAAAGCTTCTTTCCAGTTTTGAACGGAAGATATTTCCTTTTTCAACATAGCCTTCTAAGGGCTTCCAAATATCCCTTTGCCTATTCCACAAGAACAGCCTTAGCGAAAGGCATCCTGAAGGGAAAGATGTAACTCTGTGAGATGAATTAACAGAACACAGAGAAGTTTCTCAGAAATCTTCTTTCCAGTTCTGAACGGAAGATATTTCCTTTTTCACCATAGCCCTCTATGGGCTTTCAAATATCCCTTTGCCAATTCCACAAGAACAGCCTTAGCGAAAGGCTTCTTGAAGGGAAAGATGTAGCTCTGTGAGATGAATTAACTGAACACACAGCAGTTTCTCAGAAAGCTTCTTTCCAGTTTTGAACGGAAGATATTTCCTTTTTCACCATAGCCCTCTATGGGCTTCCAAATATCCCTTTGCCAATTCCACAAGAACAGCCTTAGCGAAAGTCTTCTTGAAGGGAAAGATGTAACTCTGTGAGATGAATTAACAGAACACAGACCAGTTTCTCAGAAAGCTTCTTTCCAGTTTTGAACGGAAGATATTTCCTTTTTAAACATAGCCTTCTATGGGCTTCCAAATATCCCTTTGCCAATTCCACAAGAACAGCCTTAGAGAAAGGCTTCCTGAAGGGAAAGATGTAACTCTGTGAGATGAATTAACAGAACACAGAGAAGTTTCTCAGAAAGCTTCTTTCCAGTTCTGGAGGGAAGATATTTCCTTTTTCACCATAGCTCTCTGGGGCCTTCCAAATATCCCTTTGCCAATTCCACAAGAACAGCCTTAGCGAAGGGCTCCTTGAAGGGAAAGATGTAACTCTGTGAGATGAATTAACAGAACACCGAGCAGTTTCTCAGAAAGCTTCTTTCCAGTTTTGAAAGGAAGATATTTCCTTTTTCACCATAGCCCTCTATGGGCTTCCAAATATCCCTTTGCCAATTCCACAAGAACAGCCTTAGCGAAAGGCTTCTTGAAGGGAAAGATGGAACTCTGTGAGATGAATTATCAGAACACAGAGCAGTTTCTCTGAAAGCTTCTTTCCAGTTTTGAACGGAAGATATTTCCTGTTTCACCATAGCCCTCTATGGGCTTCCAAATATCCCTTTGCCAATTCCACAAGAACAGCCTTAGCGAAAGGCTTCTTGAAGGGAAAGATGTAACTTTGTGAGATGAATTAAGAGAACACAGAGCAGTTTCTCAGAAAGCTTCTTGCCAGTTTTGAACGGAAGATATTTCCTTTTTCACCATAGCACTCTATGGGCTTCCAAATATCCCTTTGCCAATTTCACAAGAACAGCCTTAGCGAAAGGCTTCCTGAAGGGAAAGATGTAACTCTGTGAGATGAATTAACAGAACACAGAGCAGTTTCTCAGAAAGCTTCTTTCCAGTTTTGAACGGAAGATATTTCCTTTTTCAACATAGCCTTCTATGGGCTTCCAAATATCCCTTTGCCAATTCCACAAGAACAGCCTTAGCGAAAGGTTTCCTGAAGGGAAAGATGTAACTCTGTGAGAGGAATTAACAGAACACAGAGCAGTTTCTCAGAAAGCTTCTTTCCAGTTTTGAACGGAAGACATTTCCTTTTTCACCATAGCCCTCTATGGGCTTCCAAATATCCCTTTGCCAATTCCACAAGAACAGCCTTAGCGAAAGGCTTCTTGAAGGGAAAGATGTAACTCTGTGAGATGAATTAACAGAACACAGAGCAGTTTCTCAGAAAGCTTCTTTCCAGTTTTGAACGGAAGATATTTCCTTCTTCAACAATGCCCTCTATGGGCTTCCAAATATCCCTTTGCCAATTCCACAAGAACAGCCGTAGCGAAAGGCTTCTTGAAGGGAAAGATGTAACTCTGTGAGATGAATTAACAGAACACAGAGCAGTTTCTCAGAAAGCTTCTTTCCAGTTCTGAACGGAAGATATTTCCTTTTTCACCATATCCCTCAATGGGCTTCCAAATATCCCTTTGCCAATTCCACAAGAACAGCCTTAGCGAAAAGCTTCTTCAAGGGAAAGATATAACTCTGTGAGATGAATTAACAGAACACAGAGCAGTGTCTCAGAAAGCTTCTTTCCAGTTTTTAACGTAAGATATTTCCTGTTTCACCATAACCCTGTATGGGCTTCCAAATATCCCTTTGCCAATTCCACAAGAACACCCTTAGCGAAATTCATCTTGAAAGATGTAACTCTGCGAGAAGAATTAACAGAACGCAGAGCAGTTTCTCAGAAAAGCTTCCTTCCAGTTTTGAACGGAAGATGTTTCCTTTTTCACCATAGCCCTCTAAGGGCTTCGAAATATCCCTTTGCCAATTCCACAAGAACAGCCTTAGCGAAAGGCTTCTTGAGGGGAAAGATGTAACTCTGTGAGATGAATTAACAGAACACAGAGCAGTTTCTCAGAAAGCTTCTTTCCAGTTTTGAAAGGAAGATATTTCCTTTTTCACCATAGCCCTCTATGGGCTTCCAAATATCCCTTTGCCAATTCCACAAGAACAGTCTTAGCGAAAGGCTTCTTGAAGGGAAAGATGTAACTCTGTGAGATGAATTAAGAGAACACAGAGCAGTTTCTCATAAAGCTTCTTTCCAGTTTTGAACGGAAGTATTTCCTGTTTCACCATAGCCCTCTATGGGCTTCCAAATATCCCTTTACCAATTCCACAAGAACAGCCTTAGCGAAAGGCTTCTTGAAGGGAAAGATGTAACTCTGTGAGATGAATTAAGAGAACACAGAGCAGTTTCTCAGAAAGCTTCTTTCCAGTTTTCAACGGAAGATATTTCCTGTTTCCCCATAGCCCTCTATGGGCTTCCAAATATCTCTTTGCCAATTCCACAAGAACAGTCTTAGCGAAAGGCTTCTTGAAGGGAAAGATGTAACTCTGTCAGATGAATTAACAGAACACAGAGCAGTTTCTCAGAAAGCTTCTTTCCAGTTTCGAACGGAAGTATTTCCTGTTTCACCAGAGCCCTCTATGTGCTTCCAAATATCCCTTTGTCAATTCCACAAGAACAGCCTTTGCGAAAGGTTTCTTGAAGGGAAAGATGTAACTCTGTGAGATGAATTAACAGAACACAGAGCATTTTCTCAGAAAGTTTCTTTCCAGTTTTGAACGGAGGATATTTCCTTTTTCACCATTGCCCTCTATGGGCTTCCAAATATCCCTTTGCCAATTCCACAAGAACAGCCTTAGCGAAAGGCTTCTTGAAGGGAAAGATGTAACTCTGCGAGAAGAATTAACAGAACACAGAGCAGTTTCTGAGAAAGCTTCTTTCCAGTTCTGAACGGAAGATATTTCCTTTTCCACCATAACCCTCTATGGGCTTCCAAATATCCCTTTGCCAATTCCACAAGAACAGCCTTAGCGAAAGGCTTCTTGAAGGGAAAGATGTAACTCTGTGAGATGAATTAACAGAACACAGAGCAGTTTCTCAGAAAGCTTCTTTCCAGTTTTGAACGGAAGATATTTCCTTTTTCACCATAGCCCTCTATGGGCTTCCAAATATCCCTTTGCCAATTCCACAAGAACAGCTTTAGCGAAAGGTTTCTTGAAGGGAAAGATGTAACTCTGTGAGATGAATTAACAGAACACAGAGCAGTTTCTCAGAAAGCTTCTTTCCAGTTTTGAACGGAAGATATTTCCTTTCTCACCTTATCCCTCAATGGGCTTCCAAATATCCCTTTGCCAATTCCACAAGAACAGCCTTAGCGAAAGGCTTCTTGAAGGGAAAGATGTAACTCTGCGAGAAGAATTAACAGAACACAGAGCAGTTTCTCAGAAAGCCTCTTTCCAGTTTTGAAAGGAAGATATTTCCTTTTTCAACATAGCCCTCTCTGGGCTTCCAAATATCCCTTTGCCAATTCCACAAGAACAGCCGTAGCGAAAGGCTTCTTGAAGGGAAAGAAGTAACTCTGTGAGATGAATTAACAGAACACAGAGCAGTTTCTCAGAAAGCTTCTTTCCAGTTCTGAGCGGAAGATATTTCCTTTTTCACCATATCCCTCTATGGGCTTCCAAATATCCATTTGCCAATTCCACAAGAACAGCCTTAGCGAAAAGCTTCTTGAAGGGAAAGATGTAACTCTCTGAGATGAATTAACAGAACACAGAGCAGTTTCTCACAAAGCTTCTTTCCAGTTTTTACCGGAAGATATTTCCTGTTTCACCATATCCCTCTATGGGCTTCCAAATATCCCTTTGCCAATTCCACAAGAATAGCCTTAGCGAAAGGCTTCATGAAGGGAAAGATGTAACATTGTGAGATGAATTAAGAGAACACAGAGCAGTTTCTCAGAAAGCTTCTTTCCAGTTTGGAATGGAAGATATTTCTTTTTTCACCATAGCCCTCTATCGGCTTCCAAATATCCCTTTGCCAATTCCACAAGAACAGCCTTAGCGAAAGGCTTCATGAAGGGAAAGATGTAACATTGTGAGATGAATTAAGAGAACACAGAGCAGTTTCTCAGAAAGCTTCTTTCCAGTTTGGAATGGAAGATATTTCTTTTTTCACCATAGCCCTCTATCGGCTTCCAAATATCCCTTTGCCAATTCCACAAGAACAGCCTTAGCGAAATTCTTCTTGAAAGATGTAACTCTGCGAAAAGAATTAACAGAACGCAGAGCAGTTTCTCAGAAAGCTTCCTTCCAGTTTTGAACGGAAGATATTTCCTTTTTCACCATAGCCCTCTAAGGGCTTCCAAATATCCCTTTGCCAATTCCACAAGAACAGCCTTAGCGAAAGGCTTCTTGAGGGGAAAGATGTAACTCTGTGAGATGAATTAACAGAACACAGAGCTGTTTCTCAGAAAGCTTCTTTCCAGTTTTGAACGGAAGATATTTCCTTTTTCACCATAGCCCTGTATGGGCTTCCAAATATCCCTTTGCCAATTCCACAAGAACAGCCTTAGCGAAAGGCTTCTCGAGGGGAAAGATGTAACTCTGTGAGATGAATTAACAGAACACAGCGCTGTTTCTCAGAAAGCTTCTTTCCAGTTTTGAACGGAAGATATTTCCTTTTTCACCATAGCCCTCTATGGGCTTCCATATATCCCTTTGCCAATTCCACCAGAACAGCTTTAGCGAAAGGTTTCTTGAAGGGAAAGATGTAACTCTGTGAGATGAATTGAAAGAACACAGAGCAGTTTCTCAGAAAGCTTCTTTCCAGTTTTGAACGGAAGATATTTCCTTTTTCACCATAGCCCTCTATGGGCTTCCAAATATCCCTTTGCCAATTCCACAGGAACAGTCTTAGCGAAAGGCTTCTTGAAGGGAAAGATGTAATTCTGTGAGATGAATTAACAGAACACAGAGCAGTTCCTCAGAAAGCTTCTTTCCAGTTTTGAACGGAAGATATTTCCTTTTTCAACATAGCCCTCTATGGGCTTCCAAATATCCCTTTGCCAATTCCACAAGAACAGCCGTAGCGAAAGGCTTCTTGAAGGGAAAGATGTAACTCTGTGAGATGAAATAACAGAACACAGAGCAGTTTCTCTGAAAGCTTCTTTCCAGTTTTGATGGGAAGATATTTCCTGTTTCAATATAGCCCTCTATGGGCTTCCAAATATCCCTTTGCCAATTACACAAGAACAGCTTTAGCGAAATGTTTCTTGAAGGGAAATATGTAACTCTGTGAGATGAATTAACAGAACACAGAGCAGTTTCTCAGAAAGCTTCTTTCCAGTTTTGAACGGAAGATATTTCCTTTTTCACCGTAGCCCTCTATGGGCTTCCAAATATCCCTTGCCAATTCCACAGGAACAGTCTTAGCGAAAGGCTTCTTGAAGGGAATGATGTAACTCTGTGAGATGAATTAAGAGAACACAGAGCAGTTTCTCAGAAAGCTTCTTTCCAGTTTTGAACGGAAGTATTTCCAGTTTCACCGTAGCCCTCTATGGGCTTCCAAATATCCCTTTGACAATTCCACAAGAACAGCCTTAGCGAAAGGCTTCTTGAAGGGAAAGATGTAACTCTGTGAGATGAATTAACAGAACACAGAGCAGTTTCTCAGGAAGCTTCTTTCCAGTTTTCAACGGAAGATATTTCCTTTTTCACCATAGCCCTCTATGGGCTTCCAAATATCCCTTTGCCAATTCCACAAGAACAGCCTTAGCGAAAAGCTTCTTCAAGGGAAAGATGTAACTCTGTGAGATGAATTAACAGAACACAGAGCAGTTTCTCAGAAAGCTTCTTTCCACTTTTGAACGGAAGATATTTCCTTTTTCACCATAGCCCTCTATGGGCTTCCAAATATCCCTTTGCCAATTCCACAAGAACAGCCTTAGCGAAAGGCTTCTTGAAGGGAAAGATGTAACTCTGTGAGATGAATTAACAGAACACAGAGCAGTTCCTCAGAAAGCTTCTTTCCAGTTTTGAACGGAAGATATTTCCTTTTTCAACATAGCCTTCTAAGGGCTTCCAAATATCCCTTTGCCTATTCCACAAGAACAGCCTTAGCGAAAGGCATCCTGAAGGGAAAGATGTAACTCTGTGAGATGAATTAACAGAACACAGAGAAGTTTCTCAGAAACCTTCTTTCCAGTTCTGAACGGAAGATATTTCCTTTTTCACCATAGCCCTCTATGGGCTTTCAAATATCCCTTTGCCAATTCCACAAGAACAGCCTTAGCGAAAGGCTTCTTGAAGGGAAAGATGTAGCTCTGTGAGATGAATTAACAGAACACACAGCAGTTTCTCAGAAAGCTTCTTTCCAGTTTTGAGCGGAAGATATTTCCTTTTTAACCATAGCCCTCTATGGGCTTCCAAATATCCCTTTGCCAATTCCACAAGAACAGCCTTAGCGAAAGGCTTCTTGAAGGGAAAGATGTAACTCTGTGAGATGAATTAACAGAACACAGAGCAGTTTCTCAGAAAGCTTCTTTCCAGTTTTGAACGGAAGATATTTCCTTTTTAAACATAGCCTTCTATGGGCTTCCAAATATCCCTTTGCCAATTCCACAAGAACAGCCGTAGCGAAAGGCTTCTTGAAGGGAAAGAAGTAACTCTGTGAGATGAATTAACAGAACACAGAGCAGTTTCTCAGAAAGCTTCTTTCCAGTTCTGAGCGGAAGATATGTCCTTTTTCACCATATCCCTCTATGGGGTTCCAAATATCCATTTGCCAATTCCACAAGAACAGCCTTAGCGAAAAGCTTCTTGAAGGGAAAGATGTAACCCTCTGAGATGAATTAACAGAACACAGAGCAGTTTCTCACAAAGCTTCTTTCCAGTTTTTACCGGAAGATATTTCCTGTTTCACCATATCCCTCTATGGGCTTCCAAATATCCCTTTGCCAATTCCACAAGAACAGCCTTAGCGAAAGGCTTCATGAAGGGAAAGATGTAACATTGTGAGATGAATTAAGAGAACACAGAGCAGTTTCTCAGAAAGCTTCTTTCCAGTTTGGAATGGAAGATATTTCTTTCTTCACCATAGCCCTCTATCGGCTTCCAAATATCCCTTTGCCAATTCCACAAGAACAGCCTTAGCGAAAGGCTTCATGAAGGGAAAGATGTAACATTGTGAGATGAATTAAGAGAACACAGAGCAGTTTCTCAGAAAGCTTCTTTCCAGTTTGGAATGGAAGATATTTCTTTTTTCACCATAGCCCTCTATCGGCTTCCAAATATCCCTTTGCCAATTCCACAAGAACAGCCTTAGCGAAATTCTTCTTGAAAGATGTAACTCTGCGAAAAGAATTAACAGAACGCAGAGCAGTTTCTCAGAAAGCTTCCTTCCAGTTTTGAACGGAAGATATTTCCTTTTTCACCATAGCCCTCTAAGGGCTTCCAAACATCCCTTTGCCAATTCCACAAGAACAGCCTTAGCGAAAGGCTTCTTGAGGGGAAAGATGTAACTCTGTGAGATGAATTAACAGAACACAGAGCTGTTTCTCAGAAAGCTTCTTTCCAGTTTTGAACGGAAGATATTTCCTTTTTCACCGTAGCCCTGTATGGGCTTCCAAATATCCCTTTGCCAATTCCACAAGAACAGCTTTAGCGAAAGGCTTCTTGAAGGGAAAGATGTAACTTTGTGAGATGAATTAAGAAAACACAGAGCAGTTTCTCAGAAAACTTCTTTCCAGTTTTGAACGGAAGATATTTCCTTTTTCACCATAGCCCTCTATGGGCTTCCAAATATCCCTTTGCCAATTCCACAAGAACAGCCTTCGCGAAAGGCTTCTTGAAAGGAAAGACGTAACTCTGCGAGAAGAATTAACAGTACACAGAGCAGTTTCTCAGAAAGCTTCTTTCCAGTTTGGAACGGAAGATATTTCCTTTTTCACCATAGCCCTCTATGGGCTTCCAAATATCCCTTTGCCAATTCCACAAGAACAGCCTTAGCGAAAGGCTTCTCGAGGGGAAAGATGTAACTCTGTGAGATGAATTAACAGAACACAGCGCTGTTTCTCAGAAAGCTTCTTTCCAGTTTTGAACGGAAGATATTTCCTTTTTCACCATAGCCCTCTATGGGCTTCCAAATATCCCTTTGACAATTCCACCAGAACAGCTTTAGCGAAAGGTTTCTTGAAGGGAAAGATGTAAATCTGTGAGATGAATTGACAGAACACAGAGCAGTTTTTCAGAAAGCTTCTTTCCAGTTTTGAACGGAAGATATTTCCTTTTTCACCATAGCCCTCTATGGGCTTCCAAATATCCCTTTGCCAATTCCACAGGAACAGTCTTAGCGAAAGGCTTCTTGAAGGGAAAGATGTAACTCTGTGAGATGAATTAACAGAACACAGAGCAGTTCCTCAGAAAGGTTCTTTCCAGTTTTGAACGGAAGATATTTCCTTTTTCAACATAGCCCTCTATGGGCTTCCAAATATCCCTTTGCCAATTCCACAAGAACAGCCGTAGCGAAAGGCTTCTTGAAGGGAAAGATGTAACTCTGTGAGATGAAATAACAGAACACAGAGCAGTTTCTCTGAAAGCTTCTTTCCAGTTTTCATCGGAAGATATTTCCTGTTTCAATATAGCCCTCTATGGGCTTCCAAATATCCCTTTGCCAATTACACAAGAACAGCTTTAGCGAAAGGTTTCTTGAAGGGAAATATGTAACTCTGTGAGATGAATTAACAGAACACAGAGCAGTTTCTCAGAAAGATTCTTTCCAGTTTTGAACGGAAGATATTTCCTTTTTCACCGTAGCCCTCTATGGGCTTCCAAATATCCCTTGCCAATTCCACAGGAACAGTCTTAGCGAAAGGCTTCTTGAAGGGAAAGATGTAACTCTGTGAGATGAATTAAGAGAACACAGAGCAGTTTCTCAGAAAGCTTCTTTCCAGTTTTGAACGGAAGTATTTCCAGTTTCACCGTAGCCCTCTATGGGCTTCCAAATATCCCTTTGACAATTCCACAAGAACAGCCTTAGCGAAAGGCTTCTTGAAGGGAAAGATGTAACTCTGTGAGATGAATTAACAGAACACAGAGCAGTTTCTCAGGAAGCTTCTTTCCAGTTTTCAACGGAAGATATTTCCTTTTTCACCATAGCCCTCTATGGGCTTCCAAATATCCCTTTGCCAATTCCACAAGAACAGCCTTAGCGAAAAGCTTCTTCAAGGGAAAGATGTAACTCTGTGAGATGAATTAACCGAACACAGAGCAGTTTCTCAGAAAGCTTCTTTCCAGTTTTGAACGGAAGATATTTCCTTTTTCACCATAGCCGTCTATGGGCTTCCAAATATCCCTGTGCCAATTCCACAAGAACAGCCTTAGCGAAAGGCTTCTTGAAGGGAAAGATGTAACTCTGCGAGAAGAATTAACAGAACACAGAGCAGTTTCTCAGAAAGCTTCTTTCCAGTTTTGAACGGAAGATATTTCCTTTTTCACCATAGCCCTCTATGGGCTTCCAAATATCCCTTTGCCAATTCCACAAGAACAGCCTTAGCGAAAGGCTTCTTGAAGGGAAAGATGTAACTCTGTGAGATGAATTATCAGAACACAGAGCAGTTTCTCTGAAAGCTTCTTTCCAGTTTTGAACGGAAGATATTTCCTGTTTCCCCATAGCCCTCTATGGGCTTCCAAATATCCCTTTGCCAATTCCACAAGAACAGCCTTAGCGAAAGGCTTCTTGAAGGGAAAGATGTAACTTTGTGAGATGAATTAAGAGAACACAGAGCAGTTTCTCAGAAAGCTTCTTTCCAGTTTTGAACGGAAGATATTTCCGTTTTCACCATAGCACTCTATGGGCTTCCAAATATCCCTTTGCCAATTCCACAAGAACAGCCTTAGCGAAAGGCTTCCTGAAGGGAAAGATGTAACTCTGTGAGATGAATTAACAGAACACAGAGCAGTTTCTCAGAAAGCTTCTTTCCAGTTTTGAAAGGAAGATATTTCCTTTTTCACCATAGCCCTCTATGGGCTTCCAAATATCCCTTTGCCAATTCCACAAGAACAGCCTTAGCGAAAGGCTTCTTGAAGGGAAAGATGTAACTCTGTGAGATGAATTAACAGAACACAGAGCAGTTCCTCAGAAAGCTTCTTTCCAGTTTTGAACGGAAGATATTTCCTTTTTCAACATAGCCTTCTAAGGGCTTCCAAATATCCCTTTGCCTATTCCACAAGAACAGCCTTAGCGAAAGGCATCCTGAAGGGAAAGATGTAACTCTGTGAGATGAATTAACAGAACACAGAGAAGTTTCTCAGAAATCTTCTTTCCAGTTCTGAACGGAAGATATTTCCTTTTTCACCATAGCCCTCTATGGGCTTTCAAATATCCCTTTGCCAATTCCACAAGAACAGCCTTAGCGAAAGGCTTCTTGAAGGGAAAGATGTAGCTCTGTGAGATGAATTAACTGAACACACAGCAGTTTCTCAGAAAGCTTCTTTCCAGTTTTGAACGGAAGATATTTCCTTTTTCACCATAGCCCTCTATGGGCTTCCAAATATCCCTTTGCCAATTCCACAAGAACAGCCTTAGCGAAAGTCTTCTTGAAGGGAAAGATGTAACTCTGTGAGATGAATTAACAGAACACAGAGCAGTTTCTCAGAAAGCTTCATTCCAGTTTTGAACGGAAGATATTTCCTTTTTAAACATAGCCTTCTATGGGCTTCCAAATATCCCTTTGCCAATTCCACAAGAACAGCCTTAGAGAAAGGCTTCCTGAAGGGAAAGATGTAACTCTGTGAGATGAATTAACAGAACACAGAGAAGTTTCTCAGAAAGCTTCTTTCCAGTTCTGGAGGGAAGATATTTCCTTTTTCACCATAGCTCTCTGGGGCCTTCCAAATATCCCTTTGCCAATTCCACAAGAACAGCCTTAGCGAAGGGCTCCTTGAAGGGAAAGATGTAACTCTGTGAGATGAATTAACAGAACACCGAGCAGTTTCTCAGAAAGCTTCTTTCCAGTTTTGAAAGGAAGATATTTCCTTTTTCACCATAGCCCTCTATGGGCTTCCAAATATCCCTTTGCCAATTCCACAAGAACAGCCTTAGCGAAAGGCTTCTTGAAGGGAAAGATGGAACTCTGTGAGATGAATTATCAGAACACAGAGCAGTTTCTCTGAAAGCTTCTTTCCAGTTTTGAACGGAAGATATTTCCTGTTTCACCATAGCCCTCTATGGGCTTCCAAATATCCCTTTGCCAATTCCACAAGAACAGCCTTAGCGAAAGGCTTCTTGATGGGAAAGATGTAACTTTGTGAGATGAATTAAGAGAACACAGAGCAGTTTCTCAGAAAGCTTCTTGCCAGTTTTGAACGGAAGATATTTCCTTTTTCACCATAGCACTCTATGGGCTTCCAAATATCCCTTTGCCAATTTCACAAGAACAGCCTTAGAGAAAGGCTTCCTGAAGGGAAAGATGTAACTCTGTGAGATGAATTAACAGAACACAGAGCAGTTTCTCAGAAAGCTTCTTTCCAGTTTTGAACGGAAGATATTTCCTTTTTCAACATAGCCTTCTATGGGCTTCCAAATATCCCTTTGCCAATTCCACAAGAACAGCCTTAGCGAAAGTTTTCCTGAAGGGAAAGATGTAACTCTGTGAGAGGAATTAACAGAACACAGAGCAGTTTCTCAGAAAGCTTCTTTCCAGTTTTGAACGGAAGACATTTCCTTTTTCACCATAGCCCTCTATGGGCTTCCAAATATCCCTTTGCCAATTCCACAAGAACAGCCTTAGCGAAAGGCTTCTTGAAGGGAAAGATGTAACTCTGTGAGATGAATTAACAGAACACAGAGCAGTTTCTCAGAAAGCTTCTTTCGAGTTTTGAACAGAAGATATTTCCTTCTTCAACAATGCCCTCTATGGGCTTCCAAATATCCCTTTGCCAATTCCACAAGAACAGCCGTAGCGAAAGGCTTCTTGAAGGGAAAGATGTAACTCTGTGAGATGAATTAACAGAACACAGAGCAGTTTCTCAGAAAGCTTCTTTCCAGTTCTGAACGGAAGATATTTCCTTTTTCACCATATCCCTCAATGGGCTTCCAAATATCCCTTTGCCAATTCCACAAGAACAGCCTTAGCGAAAAGCTTCTTCAAGGGAAAGATATAACTCTGTGAGATGAATTAACAGAACACAGAGCATTTTCTCAGAAAGCTTCTTTCCAGTTTTTAACGTAAGATATTTCCTGTTTCACCATAACCCTGTATGGGCTTCCAAATATCCCTTTGCCAATTCCACAAGAACACCCTTAGCGAAATTCTTCTTGAAAGATGTAACTCTGCGAGAAGAATTAACAGAACGCAGAGCAGTTTCTCAGAAAGCTTCCTTCCAGTTTTGAACGGAAGATGTTTCCTTTTTCACCATAGCCCTCTAAGGGCTTCGAAATATCCCTTTGCCAATTCCACAAGAACAGCCTTAGCGAAAGGCTTCTTGAGGGGAAAGATGTAACTCTGTGAGATGAATTAACAGAACACAGAGCAGTTTCTCAGAAAGCTTCTTTCCAGTTTTGAAAGGAAGATATTTCCTTTTTCACCATAGCCCTCTATGGGCTTCCAAATATCCCTTTGCCAATTCCACAAGAACAGTCTTAGCGAAAGGCTTCTTGAAGGGAAAGATGTAGCTCTGTGAGATGAATTAACAGAACACACAGCAGTTTCTCAGAAAGCTTCTTTCCAGTTTTGAGCGGAAGATATTTCCTTTTTAACCATAGCCCTCTATGGGCTTCCAAATATCCCTTTGCCAATTCCACAAGAACAGCCTTAGCGAAAGGCTTCTTGAAGGGAAAGATGTAACTCTGTGAGATGAATTAACAGAACACAGAGCAGTTTCTCAGAAAGCTTCTTTCCAGTTTTGAACGGAAGATATTTCCTTTTTAAACATAGCCTTCTATGGGCTTCCAAATATCCCTTTGCCAATTCCACAAGAACAGCCGTAGCGAAAGGCTTCTTGAAGGGAAAGAAGTAACTCTGTGAGATGAATTAACAGAACACAGAGCAGTTTCTCAGAAAGCTTCTTTCCAGTTCTGAGCGGAAGATATGTCCTTTTTCACCATATCCCTCTATGGGGTTCCAAATATCCATTTGCCAATTCCACAAGAACAGCCTTAGCGAAAAGCTTCTTGAAGGGAAAGATGTAACCCTCTGAGATGAATTAACAGAACACAGAGCAGTTTCTCACAAAGCTTCTTTCCAGTTTTTACCGGAAGATATTTCCTGTTTCACCATATCCCTCTATGGGCTTCCAAATATCCCTTTGCCAATTCCACAAGAACAGCCTTAGCGAAAGGCTTCATGAAGGGAAAGATGTAACATTGTGAGATGAATTAAGAGAACACAGAGCAGTTTCTCAGAAAGCTTCTTTCCAGTTTGGAATGGAAGATATTTCTTTCTTCACCATAGCCCTCTATCGGCTTCCAAATATCCCTTTGCCAATTCCACAAGAACAGCCTTAGCGAAAGGCTTCATGAAGGGAAAGATGTAACATTGTGAGATGAATTAAGAGAACACAGAGCAGTTTCTCAGAAAGCTTCTTTCCAGTTTGGAATGGAAGATATTTCTTTTTTCACCATAGCCCTCTATCGGCTTCCAAATATCCCTTTGCCAATTCCACAAGAACAGCCTTAGCGAAATTCTTCTTGAAAGATGTAACTCTGCGAAAAGAATTAACAGAACGCAGAGCAGTTTCTCAGAAAGCTTCCTTCCAGTTTTGAACGGAAGATATTTCCTTTTTCACCATAGCCCTCTAAGGGCTTCCAAACATCCCTTTGCCAATTCCACAAGAACAGCCTTAGCGAAAGGCTTCTTGAGGGGAAAGATGTAACTCTGTGAGATGAATTAACAGAACACAGAGCTGTTTCTCAGAAAGCTTCTTTCCAGTTTTGAACGGAAGATATTTCCTTTTTCACCGTAGCCCTGTATGGGCTTCCAAATATCCCTTTGCCAATTCCACAAGAACAGCTTTAGCGAAAGGCTTCTTGAAGGGAAAGATGTAACTTTGTGAGATGAATTAAGAAAACACAGAGCAGTTTCTCAGAAAACTTCTTTCCAGTTTTGAACGGAAGATATTTCCTTTTTCACCATAGCCCTCTATGGGCTTCCAAATATCCCTTTGCCAATTCCACAAGAACAGCCTTCGCGAAAGGCTTCTTGAAAGGAAAGACGTAACTCTGCGAGAAGAATTAACAGTACACAGAGCAGTTTCTCAGAAAGCTTCTTTCCAGTTTGGAACGGAAGATATTTCCTTTTTCACCATAGCCCTCTATGGGCTTCCAAATATCCCTTTGCCAATTCCACAAGAACAGCCTTAGCGAAAGGCTTCTCGAGGGGAAAGATGTAACTCTGTGAGATGAATTAACAGAACACAGCGCTGTTTCTCAGAAAGCTTCTTTCCAGTTTTGAACGGAAGATATTTCCTTTTTCACCATAGCCCTCTATGGGCTTCCAAATATCCCTTTGACAATTCCACCAGAACAGCTTTAGCGAAAGGTTTCTTGAAGGGAAAGATGTAAATCTGTGAGATGAATTGACAGAACACAGAGCAGTTTTTCAGAAAGCTTCTTTCCAGTTTTGAACGGAAGATATTTCCTTTTTCACCATAGCCCTCTATGGGCTTCCAAATATCCCTTTGCCAATTCCACAGGAACAGTCTTAGCGAAAGGCTTCTTGAAGGGAAAGATGTAACTCTGTGAGATGAATTAACAGAACACAGAGCAGTTCCTCAGAAAGGTTCTTTCCAGTTTTGAACGGAAGATATTTCCTTTTTCAACATAGCCCTCTATGGGCTTCCAAATATCCCTTTGCCAATTCCACAAGAACAGCCGTAGCGAAAGGCTTCTTGAAGGGAAAGATGTAACTCTGTGAGATGAAATAACAGAACACAGAGCAGTTTCTCTGAAAGCTTCTTTCCAGTTTTCATCGGAAGATATTTCCTGTTTCAATATAGCCCTCTATGGGCTTCCAAATATCCCTTTGCCAATTACACAAGAACAGCTTTAGCGAAAGGTTTCTTGAAGGGAAATATGTAACTCTGTGAGATGAATTAACAGAACACAGAGCAGTTTCTCAGAAAGATTCTTTCCAGTTTTGAACGGAAGATATTTCCTTTTTCACCGTAGCCCTCTATGGGCTTCCAAATATCCCTTGCCAATTCCACAGGAACAGTCTTAGCGAAAGGCTTCTTGAAGGGAAAGATGTAACTCTGTGAGATGAATTAAGAGAACACAGAGCAGTTTCTCAGAAAGCTTCTTTCCAGTTTTGAACGGAAGTATTTCCAGTTTCACCGTAGCCCTCTATGGGCTTCCAAATATCCCTTTGACAATTCCACAAGAACAGCCTTAGCGAAAGGCTTCTTGAAGGGAAAGATGTAACTCTGTGAGATGAATTAACAGAACACAGAGCAGTTTCTCAGGAAGCTTCTTTCCAGTTTTCAACGGAAGATATTTCCTTTTTCACCATAGCCCTCTATGGGCTTCCAAATATCCCTTTGCCAATTCCACAAGAACAGCCTTAGCGAAAAGCTTCTTCAAGGGAAAGATGTAACTCTGTGAGATGAATTAACCGAACACAGAGCAGTTTCTCAGAAAGCTTCTTTCCAGTTTTGAACGGAAGATATTTCCTTTTTCACCATAGCCGTCTATGGGCTTCCAAATATCCCTGTGCCAATTCCACAAGAACAGCCTTAGCGAAAGGCTTCTTGAAGGGAAAGATGTAACTCTGCGAGAAGAATTAACAGAACACAGAGCAGTTTCTCAGAAAGCTTCTTTCCAGTTTTGAACGGAAGATATTTCCTTTTTCACCATAGCCCTCTATGGGCTTCCAAATATCCCTTTGCCAATTCCACAAGAACAGCCTTAGCGAAAGGCTTCTTGAAGGGAAAGATGTAACTCTGTGAGATGAATTATCAGAACACAGAGCAGTTTCTCTGAAAGCTTCTTTCCAGTTTTGAACGGAAGATATTTCCTGTTTCCCCATAGCCCTCTATGGGCTTCCAAATATCCCTTTGCCAATTCCACAAGAACAGCCTTAGCGAAAGGCTTCTTGAAGGGAAAGATGTAACTTTGTGAGATGAATTAAGAGAACACAGAGCAGTTTCTCAGAAAGCTTCTTTCCAGTTTTGAACGGAAGATATTTCCGTTTTCACCATAGCACTCTATGGGCTTCCAAATATCCCTTTGCCAATTCCACAAGAACAGCCTTAGCGAAAGGCTTCCTGAAGGGAAAGATGTAACTCTGTGAGATGAATTAACAGAACACAGAGCAGTTTCTCAGAAAGCTTCTTTCCAGTTTTGAAAGGAAGATATTTCCTTTTTCACCATAGCCCTCTATGGGCTTCCAAATATCCCTTTGCCAATTCCACAAGAACAGCCTTAGCGAAAGGCTTCTTGAAGGGAAAGATGTAACTCTGTGAGATGAATTAACAGAACACAGAGCAGTTCCTCAGAAAGCTTCTTTCCAGTTTTGAACGGAAGATATTTCCTTTTTCAACATAGCCTTCTAAGGGCTTCCAAATATCCCTTTGCCTATTCCACAAGAACAGCCTTAGCGAAAGGCATCCTGAAGGGAAAGATGTAACTCTGTGAGATGAATTAACAGAACACAGAGAAGTTTCTCAGAAATCTTCTTTCCAGTTCTGAACGGAAGATATTTCCTTTTTCACCATAGCCCTCTATGGGCTTTCAAATATCCCTTTGCCAATTCCACAAGAACAGCCTTAGCGAAAGGCTTCTTGAAGGGAAAGATGTAGCTCTGTGAGATGAATTAACTGAACACACAGCAGTTTCTCAGAAAGCTTCTTTCCAGTTTTGAACGGAAGATATTTCCTTTTTCACCATAGCCCTCTATGGGCTTCCAAATATCCCTTTGCCAATTCCACAAGAACAGCCTTAGCGAAAGTCTTCTTGAAGGGAAAGATGTAACTCTGTGAGATGAATTAACAGAACACAGAGCAGTTTCTCAGAAAGCTTCATTCCAGTTTTGAACGGAAGATATTTCCTTTTTAAACATAGCCTTCTATGGGCTTCCAAATATCCCTTTGCCAATTCCACAAGAACAGCCTTAGAGAAAGGCTTCCTGAAGGGAAAGATGTAACTCTGTGAGATGAATTAACAGAACACAGAGAAGTTTCTCAGAAAGCTTCTTTCCAGTTCTGGAGGGAAGATATTTCCTTTTTCACCATAGCTCTCTGGGGCCTTCCAAATATCCCTTTGCCAATTCCACAAGAACAGCCTTAGCGAAGGGCTCCTTGAAGGGAAAGATGTAACTCTGTGAGATGAATTAACAGAACACCGAGCAGTTTCTCAGAAAGCTTCTTTCCAGTTTTGAAAGGAAGATATTTCCTTTTTCACCATAGCCCTCTATGGGCTTCCAAATATCCCTTTGCCAATTCCACAAGAACAGCCTTAGCGAAAGGCTTCTTGAAGGGAAAGATGGAACTCTGTGAGATGAATTATCAGAACACAGAGCAGTTTCTCTGAAAGCTTCTTTCCAGTTTTGAACGGAAGATATTTCCTGTTTCACCATAGCCCTCTATGGGCTTCCAAATATCCCTTTGCCAATTCCACAAGAACAGCCTTAGCGAAAGGCTTCTTGATGGGAAAGATGTAACTTTGTGAGATGAATTAAGAGAACACAGAGCAGTTTCTCAGAAAGCTTCTTGCCAGTTTTGAACGGAAGATATTTCCTTTTTCACCATAGCACTCTATGGGCTTCCAAATATCCCTTTGCCAATTTCACAAGAACAGCCTTAGAGAAAGGCTTCCTGAAGGGAAAGATGTAACTCTGTGAGATGAATTAACAGAACACAGAGCAGTTTCTCAGAAAGCTTCTTTCCAGTTTTGAACGGAAGATATTTCCTTTTTCAACATAGCCTTCTATGGGCTTCCAAATATCCCTTTGCCAATTCCACAAGAACAGCCTTAGCGAAAGTTTTCCTGAAGGGAAAGATGTAACTCTGTGAGAGGAATTAACAGAACACAGAGCAGTTTCTCAGAAAGCTTCTTTCCAGTTTTGAACGGAAGACATTTCCTTTTTCACCATAGCCCTCTATGGGCTTCCAAATATCCCTTTGCCAATTCCACAAGAACAGCCTTAGCGAAAGGCTTCTTGAAGGGAAAGATGTAACTCTGTGAGATGAATTAACAGAACACAGAGCAGTTTCTCAGAAAGCTTCTTTCGAGTTTTGAACAGAAGATATTTCCTTCTTCAACAATGCCCTCTATGGGCTTCCAAATATCCCTTTGCCAATTCCACAAGAACAGCCGTAGCGAAAGGCTTCTTGAAGGGAAAGATGTAACTCTGTGAGATGAATTAACAGAACACAGAGCAGTTTCTCAGAAAGCTTCTTTCCAGTTCTGAACGGAAGATATTTCCTTTTTCACCATATCCCTCAATGGGCTTCCAAATATCCCTTTGCCAATTCCACAAGAACAGCCTTAGCGAAAAGCTTCTTCAAGGGAAAGATATAACTCTGTGAGATGAATTAACAGAACACAGAGCATTTTCTCAGAAAGCTTCTTTCCAGTTTTTAACGTAAGATATTTCCTGTTTCACCATAACCCTGTATGGGCTTCCAAATATCCCTTTGCCAATTCCACAAGAACACCCTTAGCGAAATTCTTCTTGAAAGATGTAACTCTGCGAGAAGAATTAACAGAACGCAGAGCAGTTTCTCAGAAAGCTTCCTTCCAGTTTTGAACGGAAGATGTTTCCTTTTTCACCATAGCCCTCTAAGGGCTTCGAAATATCCCTTTGCCAATTCCACAAGAACAGCCTTAGCGAAAGGCTTCTTGAGGGGAAAGATGTAACTCTGTGAGATGAATTAACAGAACACAGAGCAGTTTCTCAGAAAGCTTCTTTCCAGTTTTGAAAGGAAGATATTTCCTTTTTCACCATAGCCCTCTATGGGCTTCCAAATATCCCTTTGCCAATTCCACAAGAACAGTCTTAGCGAAAGGCTTCTTGAAGGGAAAGATGTAACTCTGTGAGATGAATTAAGAGAACACAGAGCAGTTTCTCATAAAGCTTCTTTCCAGTTTTGAACGGAAGTATTTCCTGTTTCACCATAGCCCTCTATGGGCTTCCAAATATCCCTTTACCAATTCCACAAGAACAGCCTTAGCGAAAGGCTTCTTGAAGGGAAAGATGTAACTCTGTGAGATGAATTAAGAGAACACAGAGCAGTTTCTCAGAAAGCTTCTTTCCAGTTTTCAACGGAAGATATTTCCTGTTTCCCCATAGCCCTCTATGGGCTTCCAAATATCTCTTTGCCAATTCCACAAGAACAGTCTTATCGAAAGGCTTCTTGAAGGGAAAGATGTAACTCTGTCAGATGAATTAACAGAACACAGAGCAGTTTCTCAGAAAGCTTCTTTCCAGTTTCGAACGGAAGTATTTCCTGTTTCACCAGAGCCCTCTATGTGCTTCCAAATATCCCTTTGTCAATTCCACAAGAACAGCCTTTGCGAAAGGTTTCTTGAAGGGAAAGATGTAACTCTGTGAGATAAATTAACAGAACACAGAGCATTTTCTCAGAAAGTTTCTTTCCAGTTTTGAACGGAGGATATTTCCTTTTTCACCATTGCCCTCTATGGGCTTCCAAATATCCCTTTGCCAATTCCACAAGAACAGCCTTAGCGAAAGGCTTCTTGAAGGGAAAGATGTAACTCTGCGAGAAGAATTAACAGAACACAGAGCAGTTTCTGAGAAAGCTTCTTTCCAGTTCTGAACGGAAGATATTTCCTTTTCCACCATAACCCTCTATGGGCTTCCAAATATCCCTTTGCCAATTCCACAAGAACAGCCTTAGCGAAAGGCTTCTTGAAGGGAAAGATGTAACTCTGTGAGATGAATTAACAGAACACAGAGCAGTTTCTCAGAAAGCTTCTTTCGAGTTTTGAACAGAAGATATTTCCTTCTTCAACAATGCCCTCTATGGGCTTCCAAATATCCCTTTGCCAATTCCACAAGAACAGCCGTAGCGAAAGGCTTCTTGAAGGGAAAGATGTAACTCTGTGAGATGAATTAACAGAACACAGAGCAGTTTCTCAGAAAGCTTCTTTCCAGTTCTGAACGGAAGATATTTCCTTTTTCACCATATCCCTCAATGGGCTTCCAAATATCCCTTTGCCAATTCCACAAGAACAGCCTTAGCGAAAAGCTTCTTCAAGGGAAAGATATAACTCTGTGAGATGAATTAACAGAACACAGAGCATTTTCTCAGAAAGCTTCTTTCCAGTTTTTAACGTAAGATATTTCCTGTTTCACCATAACCCTGTATGGGCTTCCAAATATCCCTTTGCCAATTCCACAAGAACACCCTTAGCGAAATTCTTCTTGAAAGATGTAACTCTGCGAGAAGAATTAACAGAACGCAGAGCAGTTTCTCAGAAAGCTTCCTTCCAGTTTTGAACGGAAGATGTTTCCTTTTTCACCATAGCCCTCTAAGGGCTTCGAAATATCCCTTTGCCAATTCCACAAGAACAGCCTTAGCGAAAGGCTTCTTGAGGGGAAAGATGTAACTCTGTGAGATGAATTAACAGAACACAGAGCAGTTTCTCAGAAAGCTTCTTTCCAGTTTTGAAAGGAAGATATTTCCTTTTTCACCATAGCCCTCTATGGGCTTCCAAATATCCCTTTGCCAATTCCACAAGAACAGTCTTAGCGAAAGGCTTCTTGAAGGGAAAGATGTAACTCTGTGAGATGAATTAAGAGAACACAGAGCAGTTTCTCATAAAGCTTCTTTCCAGTTTTGAACGGAAGTATTTCCTGTTTCACCATAGCCCTCTATGGGCTTCCAAATATCCCTTTACCAATTCCACAAGAACAGCCTTAGCGAAAGGCTTCTTGAAGGGAAAGATGTAACTCTGTGAGATGAATTAAGAGAACACAGAGCAGTTTCTCAGAAAGCTTCTTTCCAGTTTTCAACGGAAGATATTTCCTGTTTCCCCATAGCCCTCTATGGGCTTCCAAATATCTCTTTGCCAATTCCACAAGAACAGTCTTATCGAAAGGCTTCTTGAAGGGAAAGATGTAACTCTGTCAGATGAATTAACAGAACACAGAGCAGTTTCTCAGAAAGCTTCTTTCCAGTTTCGAACGGAAGTATTTCCTGTTTCACCAGAGCCCTCTATGTGCTTCCAAATATCCCTTTGTCAATTCCACAAGAACAGCCTTTGCGAAAGTTTTCTTGAAGGGAAAGATGTAACTCTGTGAGATAAATTAACAGAACACAGAGCATTTTCTCAGAAAGTTTCTTTCCAGTTTTGAACGGAGGATATTTCCTTTTTCACCATTGCCCTCTATGGGCTTCCAAATATCCCTTTGCCAATTCCACAAGAACAGCCTTAGCGAAAGGCTTCTTGAAGGGAAAGATGTAACTCTGCGAGAAGAATTAACAGAACACAGAGCAGTTTCTGAGAAAGCTTCTTTCCAGTTCTGAACGGAAGATATTTCCTTTTCCACCATAACCCTCTATGGGCTTCCAAATATCCCTTTGCCAATTCCACAAGAACAGCCTTAGCGAAAGGCTTCTTGAAGGGAAAGATGTAACTCTGTGAGATGAATTAACAGAACACAGAGCAGTTTCTCAGAAAGCTTCTTTCCAGTTTTGAACGGAAGATATTTCCTTTTTCACCATAGCCCTCTATGGGCTTCCAAATATCCCTTTGCCAATTCCACAAGAACAGCTTTAGCGAAAGGTTTCTTGAAGGGAAAGATGTAACTCTGTGAGATGAATTAACAGAACACAGAGCAGTTTCTCAGAAAGCTTCTTTCCAGTTTTCAACGGAAGATATTTCCTTTCTCACCATAGCCCTCTATGGGCTTCCAAATATCCCTTTGCCAATTCCACAAGAACAGCCTTAGCGAAAGGCTTCTTGAAGGGAAAGATGTAACTCTGTGAGATGAATTAACAGAACACAGAGCAGTTTCTCAGAAAGCTTCTTTCCAGTTTTGAACGGAAGATATTTCCTTTTTCACCATAGCCCTCTATCGGCTTCCAAATATCCCTTTGCCAATTCCACAAGAACAGCCTTAGCGAAATTCTTCTTGAAAGATGTAACTCTGCGAAAAGAATTAACAGAACGCAGAGCAGTTTCTCAGAAAGCTTCCTTCCAGTTTTGAACGGAAGATATTTCCTTTTTCACCATAGCCCTCTAAGGGCTTCCAAATATCCCTTTGCCAATTCCACAAGAACAGCCTTAGCGAAAGGCTTCTTGAGGGGAAAGATGTAACTCTGTGAGATGAATTAACAGAACACAGAGCTGTTTCTCAGAAAGCTTCTTTCCAGTTTTGAACGGAAGATATTTCCTTTTTCACCATAGCCCTGTATGGGCTTCCAAATATCCCTTTGCCAATTCCACAAGAACAGCCTTAGCGAAAGGCTTCTCGAGGGGAAAGATGTAACTCTGTGAGATGAATTAACAGAACACAGCGCTGTTTCTCAGAAAGCTTCTTTCCAGTTTTGAACGGAAGATATTTCCTTTTTCACCATAGCCCTCTATGGGCTTCCAAATATCCCTTTGCCAATTCCACCAGAACAGCTTTAGCGAAAGGTTTCTTGAAGGGAAAGATGTAACTCTGTGAGATGAATTGAAAGAACACAGAGCAGTTTCTCAGAAAGCTTCTTTCCACTTTTGAACGGAAGATATTTCCTTTTTCACCATAGCCCTCTATGGGCTTCCAAATATCCCTTTGCCAATTCCACAGGAACAGTCTTAGCGAAAGGCTTCTTGAAGGGAAAGATGTAACTCTGTGAGATGAATTAACAGAACACAGAGCAGTTCCTCAGAAAGCTTCTTTCCAGTTTTGAACGGAAGATATTTCCTTTTTCAACATAGCCCTCTATGGGCTTCCAAATATCCCTTTGCCAATTCCACAAGAACAGCCGTAGCGAAAGGCTTCTTGAAAGGAAAGATGTAACTCTTTGAGATGAAATAACAGAACACAGAGCAGTTTCTCTGAAAGCTTCTTTCCAGTTTTGATGGGAAGATATTTCCTGTTTCAATATAGCCCTCTATGGGCTTCCAAATATCCCTTTGCCAATTACACAAGAACAGCTTTAGCGAAAGGTTTCTTGAAGGGAAATATGTAACTCTGTGAGTTGAATTAACAGAACACAGAGCAGTTTCTCAGAAAGCTTCTTTCCAGTTTTGAACGGAAGATATTTCCTTTTTCACCGTAGCCCTCTATGGGCTTCCAAATATCCCTTGCCAATTCCACAGGAACAGTCTTAGCGAAAGGCTTCTTGAAGGGAAAGATGTAACTCTGTGAGATGAATTAAGAGAACACAGAGCAGTTTCTCAGAAAGCTTCTTTCCAGTTTTGAACGGAAGTATTTCCAGTTTCACCGTAGCCCTCTATGGGCTTCCAAATATCCCTTTGACAATTCCACAAGAACAGCCTTAGCGAAAGGCTTCTTGAAGGGAAAGATGTAACTCTGTGAGATGAATTAACAGAATACAGAGCAGTTTCTCAGGAAGCTTCTTTCCAGTTTTCAACGGAAGATATTTCCTTTTTCACCATAGCCCTCTATGGGCTTCCAAATATCCCTTTGCCAATTCCACAAGAACAGCCTTAGCGAAAAGCTTCTTCAAGGGAAAGATGTAACTCTGTGAGATGAATTAACAGAACACAGAGCAGTTTCTCAGAAAGCTTCTTTCCAGTTTTGAACGGAAGATATTTCCTTTTTCACCATAGCCGTCTATGGGCTTCCAAATATCCCTGTGCCAATTCCACAAGAACAGCCTTAGCGAAAGGCTTCTTGAAGGGAAAGATGTAACTCTGCGAGAAGAATTAACAGAACACAGAGCAGTTTCTCAGAAAGCTTCTTTCCAGTTTTGAACGGAAGATATTTCCTTTTTCACCATAGCCCTCTATGGGCTTCCAAATATCCCTTTGCCAATTCCACAAGAACAGCCTTAGTGAAAGGCTTCTTGAAGGGAAAGATGTAACTCTGTGAGATGAATTATCAGAACACAGAGCAGTTTCTCTGAAAGCTTCTTTCCAGTTTTGAACGGAAGATATTTCCTGTTTCACCATAGCCCTCTATGGGCTTCCAAATATCCCTTTGCCAATTCCACAAGAACAGCCTTAGCGAAAGGCTTCTTGAAGGGAAAGATGTAACTTTGTGAGATGAATTAAGAGAACACAGAGCAGTTTCTCAGAAAGCTTCTTTCCAGTTTTGAACGGAAGATATTTCCGTTTTCACCATAGCACTCTATGGGCTTCCAAATATCCCTTTGCCAATTCCACAAGAACAGCCTTAGCGAAAGGCTTCTTGAAGGGAAAGATGTAACTTTGTGAGATGAATTAAGAGAACACAGAGCAGTTTCTCAGAAAGCTTCTTGCCAGTTTTGAACGGAAGATATTTCCTTTTTCACCATAGCACTCTATGGGCTTCCAAATATCCCTTTGCCAATTTCACAAGAACAGCCTTAGCGAAAGGCTTCCTGAAGGGAAAGATGTAACTCTGTGAGATGAATTAACAGAACACAGAGCAGTTTCTCAGAAAGCTTCTTTCCAGTTTTGAACGGAAGATATTTCCTTTTTCAACATAGCCTTCTATGGGCTTCCAAATATCCCTTTGCCAATTCCACAAGAACAGCCTTAGCGAAAGGTTTCCTGAAGGGAAAGATGTAACTCTGTGAGAGGAATTAACAGAACACAGAGCAGTTTCTCAGAAAGCTTCTTTCCAGTTTTGAACGGAAGACATTTCCTTTTTCACCATAGCCCTCTATGGGCTTCCAAATATCCCTTTGCCAATTCCACAAGAACAGCCTTAGCGAAAGGCTTCTTGAAGGGAAAGATGTAACTCTGTGAGATGAATTAACAGAACACAGAGCAGTTTCTCAGAAAGCTTCTTTCCAGTTTTGAACGGAAGATATTTCCTTCTTCAACAATGCCCTCTATGGGCTTCCAAATATCCCTTTGCCAATTCCACAAGAACAGCCGTAGCGAAAGGCTTCTTGAAGGGAAAGATGTAACTCTGTGAGATGAATTAACAGAACACAGAGCAGTTTCTCAGAAAGCTTCTTTCCAGTTCTGAACGGAAGATATTTCCTTTTTCACCATATCCCTCAATGGGCTTCCAAATATCCCTTTGCCAATTCCACAAGAACAGCCTTAGCGAAAAGCTTCTTCAAGGGAAAGATATAACTCTGTGAGATGAATTAACAGAACACAGAGCAGTGTCTCAGAAAGCTTCTTTCCAGTTTTTAACGTAAGATATTTCCTGTTTCACCATAACCCTGTATGGGCTTCCAAATATCCCTTTGCCAATTCCACAAGAACACCCTTAGCGAAATTCTTCTTGAAAGATGTAACTCTGCGAGAAGAATTAACAGAACGCAGAGCAGTTTCTCAGAAAGCTTCCTTCCAGTTTTGAACGGAAGATGTTTCCTTTTTCACCATAGCCCTCTAAGGGCTTCGTAATATCCCTTTGCCAATTCCACAAGAACAGCCTTAGCGAAAGGCTTCTTGAGGGGAAAGATGTAACTCTGTGAGATGAATTAACAGAACACAGAGCAGTTTCTCAGAAAGCTTCTTTCCAGTTTTGAAAGGAAGATATTTCCTTTTTCACCATAGCCCTCTATGGGCTTCCAAATATCCCTTTGCCAATTCCACAAGAACAGTCTTAGCGAAAGGCTTCTTGAAGGGAAAGATGTAACTCTGTGAGATGAATTAAGAGAACACAGAGCAGTTTCTCAGAAAGCTTCTTTCCAGTTTTCAACGGAAGATATTTCCTGTTTCCCCATAGCCCTCTATGGGCTTCCAAATATCTCTTTGCCAATTCCACAAGAACAGTCTTATCGAAAGGCTTCTTGAAGGGAAAGATGTAACTCTGTCAGATGAATTAACAGAACACAGAGCAGTTTCTCAGAAAGCTTCTTTCCAGTTTCGAACGGAAGTATTTCCTGTTTCACCAGAGCCCTCTATGTGCTTCCAAATATCCCTTTGTCAATTCCACAAGAACAGCCTTTGCGAAAGGTTTCTTGAAGGGAAAGATGTAACTCTGTGAGATAAATTAACAGAACACAGAGCATTTTCTCAGAAAGTTTCTTTCCAGTTTTGAACGGAGGATATTTCCTTTTTCACCATTGCCCTCTATGGGCTTCCAAATATCCCTTTGCCAATTCCACAAGAACAGCCTTAGCGAAAGGCTTCTTGAAGGGAAAGATGTAACTCTGCGAGAAGAATTAACAGAACACAGAGCAGTTTCTGAGAAAGCTTCTTTCCAGTTCTGAACGGAAGATATTTCCTTTTCCACCATAACCCTCTATGGGCTTCCAAATATCCCTTTGCCAATTCCACAAGAACAGCCTTAGCGAAAGGCTTCTTGAAGGGAAAGATGTAACTCTGTGAGATGAATTAACAGAACACAGAGCAGTTTCTCAGAAAGCTTCTTTCCAGTTTTGAACGGAAGATATTTCCTTTTTCACCATAGCCCTCTATGGGCTTCCAAATATCCCTTTGCCAATTCCACAAGAACAGCTTTAGCGAAAGGTTTCTTGAAGGGAAAGATGTAACTCTGTGAGATGAATTAACAGAACACAGAGCAGTTTCTCAGAAAGCTTCTTTCCAGTTTTGAACGGAAGATATTTCCTTTCTCACCATAGCCCTCTATGGGCTTCCAAATATCCCTTTGCCAATTCCACAAGAACAGCCTTAGCGAAAGGCTTCTTGAAGGGAAAGATGTAACTCTGTGAGATGAATTAACAGAACACAGAGCAGTTTCTCAGAAAGCTTCTTTCCAGTTTTGAACGGAAGATATTTCCTTTTTCACCATAGCCCTCTATCGGCTTCCAAATATCCCTTTGCCAATTCCACAAGAACAGCCTTAGCGAAATTCTTCTTGAAAGATGTAACTCTGCGAAAAGAATTAACAGAACGCAGAGCAGTTTCTCAGAAAGCTTCCTTCCAGTTTTGAACGGAAGATATTTCCTTTTTCACCATAGCCCTCTAAGGGCTTCCAAATATCCCTTTGCCAATTCCACAAGAACAGCCTTAGCGAAAGGCTTCTTGAGGGGAAAGATGTAACTCTGTGAGATGAATTAACAGAACACAGAGCTGTTTCTCAGAAAGCTTCTTTCCAGTTTTGAACGGAAGATATTTCCTTTTTCACCATAGCCCTGTATGGGCTTCCAAATATCCCTTTGCCAATTCCACAAGAACAGCCTTAGCGAAAGGCTTCTCGAGGGGAAAGATGTAACTCTGTGAGATGAATTAACAGAACACAGCGCTGTTTCTCAGAAAGCTTCTTTCCAGTTTTGAACGGAAGATATTTCCTTTTTCACCATAGCCCTCTATGGGCTTCCAAATATCCCTTTGCCAATTCCACCAGAACAGCTTTAGCGAAAGGTTTCTTGAAGGGAAAGATGTAACTCTGTGAGATGAATTGAAAGAACACAGAGCAGTTTCTCAGAAAGCTTCTTTCCACTTTTGAACGGAAGATATTTCCTTTTTCACCATAGCCCTCTATGGGCTTCCAAATATCCCTTTGCCAATTCCACAGGAACAGTCTTAGCGAAAGGCTTCTTGAAGGGAAAGATGTAACTCTGTGAGATGAATTAACAGAACACAGAGCAGTTCCTCAGAAAGCTTCTTTCCAGTTTTGAACGGAAGATATTTCCTTTTTCAACATAGCCCTCTATGGGCTTCCAAATATCCCTTTGCCAATTCCACAAGAACAGCCGTAGCGAAAGGCTTCTTGAAAGGAAAGATGTAACTCTGTGAGATGAAATAACAGAACACAGAGCAGTTTCTCTGAAAGCTTCTTTCCAGTTTTGATGGGAAGATATTTCCTGTTTCAATATAGCCCTCTATGGGCTTCCAAATATCCCTTTGCCAATTACACAAGAACAGCTTTAGCGAAAGGTTTCTTGAAGGGAAATATGTAACTCTGTGAGTTGAATTAACAGAACACAGAGCAGTTTCTCAGAAAGCTTCTTTCCAGTTTTGAACGGAAGATATTTCCTTTTTCACCGTAGCCCTCTATGGGCTTCCAAATATCCCTTGCCAATTCCACAGGAACAGTCTTAGCGAAAGGCTTCTTGAAGGGAAAGATGTAACTCTGTGAGATGAATTAAGAGAACACAGAGCAGTTTCTCAGAAAGCTTCTTTCCAGTTTTGAACGGAAGTATTTCCAGTTTCACCGTAGCCCTCTATGGGCTTCCAAATATCCCTTTGACAATTCCACAAGAACAGCCTTAGCGAAAGGCTTCTTGAAGGGAAAGATGTAACTCTGTGAGATGAATTAACAGAATACAGAGCAGTTTCTCAGGAAGCTTCTTTCCAGTTTTCAACGGAAGATATTTCCTTTTTCACCATAGCCCTCTATGGGCTTCCAAATATCCCTTTGCCAATTCCACAAGAACAGCCTTAGCGAAAAGCTTCTTCAAGGGAAAGATGTAACTCTGTGAGATGAATTAACAGAACACAGAGCAGTTTCTCAGAAAGCTTCTTTCCAGTTTTGAACGGAAGATATTTCCTTTTTCACCATAGCCGTCTATGGGCTTCCAAATATCCCTGTGCCAATTCCACAAGAACAGCCTTAGCGAAAGGCTTCTTGAAGGGAAAGATGTAACTCTGCGAGAAGAATTAACAGAACACAGAGCAGTTTCTCAGAAAGCTTCTTTCCAGTTTTGAACGGAAGATATTTCCTTTTTCACCATAGCCCTCTATGGGCTTCCAAATATCCCTTTGCCAATTCCACAAGAACAGCCTTAGTGAAAGGCTTCTTGAAGGGAAAGATGTAACTCTGTGAGATGAATTATCAGAACACAGAGCAGTTTCTCTGAAAGCTTCTTTCCAGTTTTGAACGGAAGATATTTCCTGTTTCACCATAGCCCTCTATGGGCTTCCAAATATCCCTTTGCCAATTCCACAAGAACAGCCTTAGCGAAAGGCTTCTTGAAGGGAAAGATGTAACTTTGTGAGATGAATTAAGAGAACACAGAGCAGTTTCTCAGAAAGCTTCTTTCCAGTTTTGAACGGAAGATATTTCCGTTTTCACCATAGCACTCTATGGGCTTCCAAATATCCCTTTGCCAATTCCACAAGAACAGCCTTAGCGAAAGGCTTCTTGAAGGGAAAGATGTAACTTTGTGAGATGAATTAAGAGAACACAGAGCAGTTTCTCAGAAAGCTTCTTGCCAGTTTTGAACGGAAGATATTTCCTTTTTCACCATAGCACTCTATGGGCTTCCAAATATCCCTTTGCCAATTTCACAAGAACAGCCTTAGCGAAAGGCTTCCTGAAGGGAAAGATGTAACTCTGTGAGATGAATTAACAGAACACAGAGCAGTTTCTCAGAAAGCTTCTTTCCAGTTTTGAACGGAAGATATTTCCTTTTTCAACATAGCCTTCTATGGGCTTCCAAATATCCCTTTGCCAATTCCACAAGAACAGCCTTAGCGAAAGGTTTCCTGAAGGGAAAGATGTAACTCTGTGAGAGGAATTAACAGAACACAGAGCAGTTTCTCAGAAAGCTTCTTTCCAGTTTTGAACGGAAGACATTTCCTTTTTCACCATAGCCCTCTATGGGCTTCCAAATATCCCTTTGCCAATTCCACAAGAACAGCCTTAGCGAAAGGCTTCTTGAAGGGAAAGATGTAACTCTGTGAGATGAATTAACAGAACACAGAGCAGTTTCTCAGAAAGCTTCTTTCCAGTTTTGAACGGAAGATATTTCCTTCTTCAACAATGCCCTCTATGGGCTTCCAAATATCCCTTTGCCAATTCCACAAGAACAGCCGTAGCGAAAGGCTTCTTGAAGGGAAAGATGTAACTCTGTGAGATGAATTAACAGAACACAGAGCAGTTTCTCAGAAAGCTTCTTTCCAGTTCTGAACGGAAGATATTTCCTTTTTCACCATATCCCTCAATGGGCTTCCAAATATCCCTTTGCCAATTCCACAAGAACAGCCTTAGCGAAAAGCTTCTTCAAGGGAAAGATATAACTCTGTGAGATGAATTAACAGAACACAGAGCAGTGTCTCAGAAAGCTTCTTTCCAGTTTTTAACGTAAGATATTTCCTGTTTCACCATAACCCTGTATGGGCTTCCAAATATCCCTTTGCCAATTCCACAAGAACACCCTTAGCGAAATTCTTCTTGAAAGATGTAACTCTGCGAGAAGAATTAACAGAACGCAGAGCAGTTTCTCAGAAAGCTTCCTTCCAGTTTTGAACGGAAGATGTTTCCTTTTTCACCATAGCCCTCTAAGGGCTTCGTAATATCCCTTTGCCAATTCCACAAGAACAGCCTTAGCGAAAGGCTTCTTGAGGGGAAAGATGTAACTCTGTGAGATGAATTAACAGAACACAGAGCAGTTTCTCAGAAAGCTTCTTTCCAGTTTTGAAAGGAAGATATTTCCTTTTTCACCATAGCCCTCTATGGGCTTCCAAATATCCCTTTGCCAATTCCACAAGAACAGTCTTAGCGAAAGGCTTCTTGAAGGGAAAGATGTAACTCTGTGAGATGAATTAAGAGAACACAGAGCAGTTTCTCATAAAGCTTCTTTCCAGTTTTGAACGGAAGTATTTCCTGTTTCACCATAGCCCTCTATGGGCTTCCAAATATCCCTTTACCAATTCCACAAGAACAGCCTTAGCGAAAGGCTTCTTGAAGGGAAAGATGTAACTCTGTGAGATGAATTAAGAGAACACAGAGCAGTTTCTCAGAAAGCTTCTTTCCAGTTTTCAACGGAAGATATTTCCTGTTTCCCCATAGCCCTCTATGGGCTTCCAAATATCTCTTTGCCAATTCCACAAGAACAGTCTTAGCGAAAGGCTTCTTGAAGGGAAAGATGTAACTCTGTCAGATGAATTAACAGAACACAGAGCAGTTTCTCAGAAAGCTTCTTTCCAGTTTCGAACGGAAGTATTTCCTGTTTCACCAGAGCCCTCTATGTGCTTCCAAATATCCCTTTGTCAATTCCACAAGAACAGCCTTTGCGAAAAGTTTCTTGAAGGGAAAGATGTAACTCTGTGAGATGAATTAACAGAACACAGAGCATTTTCTCAGAAAGTTTCTTTCCAGTTTTGAACGGAGGATATTTCCTTTTTCACCATTGCCCTCTATGGGCTTCCAAATATCCCTTTGCCAATTCCACAAGAACAGCCTTAGCGAAAGGCTTCTTGAAGGGAAAGATGTAACTCTGCGAGAAGAATTAACAGAACACAGAGCAGTTTCTGAGAAAGCTTCTTTCCAGTTCTGAACGGAAGATATTTCCTTTTCCACCATAACCCTCTATGGGCTTCCAAATATCCCTTTGCCAATTCCACAAGAACAGCCTTAGCGAAAGGCTTCTTGAAGGGAAAGATGTAACTCTGTGAGATGAATTAACAGAACACAGAGCAGTTTCTCAGAAAGCTTCTTTCCAGTTTTGAACGGAAGATATTTCCTTTTTCACCATAGCCCTCTATGGGCTTCCAAATATCCCTTTGCCAATTCCACAAGAACAGCTTTAGCGAAAGGTTTCTTGAAGGGAAAGATGTAACTCTGTGAGATGAATTAACAGAACACAGAGCAGTTTCTCAGAAAGCTTCTTTCCAGTTTTGAACGGAAGATATTTCCTTTCTCACCATAGCCCTCTATGGGCTTCCAAATATCCCTTTGCCAATTCCACAAGAACAGCCTTAGCGAAAGGCTTCTTGAAGGGAAAGATGTAACTCTGTGAGATGAATTAATAGAACACAGAGCAGTTCCTCAGAAAGCTTCTTTCCAGTTTTGAACGGATGATATTTCCTTTTTCAACATAGCCCTCTATGGGCTTCCAAATATCCCTTTGCCAATTCCACAAGAACAGCCGTAGCGAAAGGCTTCTTGAAGGGAAAGATGTAACTCTGTGAGATGAATTAACAGAACACAGAGCAGTTTCTCAGAAAGCTTCTTTCCAGTTCTGAACGGAAGATATTTCCTTTTTCACCTTATCCCTCAATGGGCTTCCAAATATCCCTTTGCCAATTCCACAAGAACAGCCTTAGCGAAAGGCTTCTTGAAGGGAAAGATGTAACTCTGCGAGAAGAATTAACAGAACACAGAGCAGTTTCTCAGAAAGCCTCTTTCCAGTTTTGAAAGGAAGATATTTCCTTTTTCAACATAGCCCTCTCTGGGCTTCCAAATATCCCTTTGCCAATTCCACAAGAACAGCCGTAGCGAAAGGCTTCTTGAAGGGAAATAAGTAACCCTGTGAGATGAATTAACAGAACACAGAGCAGTTTCTCAGAAAGCTTCTTTCCAGTTCTGAGCGGAAGATATTTCCTTTTTCACCATATCCCTCTATGGGCTTCCAAATATCCATTTGCCAATTCCACAAGAACAGCCTTAGCGAAAAGCTTCTTGAAGGGAAAGATGTAACTCTCTGAGATGAATTAACAGAACACAGAGCAGTTTCTCACAAAGCTTCTTTCCAGTTTTTACCGGAAGATATTTCCTGTTTCACCATATCCCTCTATGGGCTTCCAAATATCCCTTTGCCAATTCCACAAGAACAGCCTTAGCGAAAGGCTTCATGAAGGGAAAGATGTAACATTGTGAGATGAATTAAGAGAACACAGAGCAGTTTCTCAGAAAGCTTCTTTCCAGTTTGGAATGGAAGATATTTCTTTTTTCACCATAGCCCTCTATCGGCTTCCAAATATCCCTTTGCCAATTCCACAAGAACAGCCTTAGCGAAAGGCTTCATGAAGGGAAAGATGTAACATTGTGAGATGAATTAAGAGAACACAGAGCAGTTTCTCAGAAAGCTTCTTTCCAGTTTGGAATGGAAGATATTTCTTTTTTCACCATAGCCCTCTATCGGCTTCCAAATATCCCTTTGCCAATTCCACAAGAACAGCCTTAGCGAAATTCTTCTTGAAAGATGTAACTCTGCGAAAAGAATTAACAGAACGCAGAGCAGTTTCTCAGAAAGCTTCCTTCCAGTTTTGAACGGAAGATATTTCCTTTTTCACCATAGCCCTCTAAGGGCTTCCAAAATCCCTTTGCCAATTCCACAAGAACAGCCTTAGCGAAAGGCTTCTTGAGGGGAAAGATGTAACTCTGTGAGATGAATTAACAGAACACAGAGCTGTTTCTCAGAAAGCTTCTTTCCAGTTTTGAACGGAAGATATTTCCTTTTTCACCATAGCCCTGTATGGGCTTCCAAATATCCCTTTGCCAATTCCACTAGAACAGCCTTAGCGAAAGGCTTCTCGAGGGGAAAGATGTAACTCTGTGAGATGAATTAACAGAACACAGCGCTGTTTCTCAGA
Source organism: Chlorocebus sabaeus (assembly GCF_047675955.1). Taxonomy (NCBI): domain Eukaryota; kingdom Metazoa; phylum Chordata; class Mammalia; order Primates; family Cercopithecidae; genus Chlorocebus; species Chlorocebus sabaeus. The sequence continues at coordinate 147,133 of NW_027327728.1, forward strand.
AAGCTTCTTTCCAGTTTTGAACGGAAGATATTTCCTTTTTCACCATAGCCCTCTATGGGCTTCCAAATATCCCTTTGCCAATTCCACCAGAACAGCTTTAGCGAAAGGTTTCTTGAAGGGAAAGATGTAACTCTGTGAGATGAATTAACAGAACACAGAGCTGTTTCTCAGAAAGCTTCTTTCCAGTTTTGAACGGAAGATATTTCCTTTTTCACCATAGCCCTGTATGGGCTTCCAAATATCCCTTTGCCAATTCCACAAGAACAGCCTTAGCGAAAGGCTTCTCGAGGGGAAAGATGTAACTCTGTGAGATGAATTAACAGAACACAGCGCTGTTTCTCAGAAAGCTTCTTTCCAGTTTTGAACGGAAGATATTTCCTTTTTCACCATAGCCCTCTATGGGCTTCCAAATATCCCTTTGCCAATTCCACCAGAACAGCTTTAGCGAAAGGTTTCTTGAAGGGAATGATGTAACTCTGTGAGATGAATTGAAAGAACACAGAGCAGTTTCTCAGAAAGCTTCTTTCCAGTTTTGAACGGAAGATATTTCCTTTTTCACCATAGCCCTCTATGGGCTTCCAAATATCCCTTTGCCAATTCCACAGGAACAGTCTTAGCGAAAGGCTTCTTGAAGGGAAAGATGTAACTCTGTGAGATGAATTAACAGAACACAGAGCAGTTCCTCAGAAAGCTTCTTTCCAGTTTTGAACGGAAGATATTTCCTTTTTCAACATAGCCGTCTATGGGCTTCCAAATATCCCTTTGCCAATTCCACAAGAACAGCCGTAGCGAAAGGCTTCTTGAAGGGAAAGATGTAACTCTGTGAGATGAAATAACAGAACACAGAGCAGTTTCTCTGAAAGCTTCTTTCCAGTTTTGATGGGAAGATATTTCCTGTTTCAATATAGCCCTCTATGGGCTTCCAAATATCCCTTTGCCAATTACACAAGAACAGCTTTAGCGAAAGGTTTCTTGAAGGGAAATATGTAACTCTGTGAGATGAATTAAGAGAACACAGAGCAGTTTCTCAGAAAGCTTCTTTCCAGTTTTGAACGGAAGATATTTCCTTTTTCACCGTAGCCCTCTAAGGGCTTCCAAATATCCCTTGCCAATTCCACAGGAACAGTCTTAGCGAAAGGCTTCTTGAAGGGAAAGATGTAACTCTGTGAGATGAATTAAGAGAACACAGAGCAGTTTCTCAGAAAGCTTCTTTCCAGTTTTGAACGGAAGTATTTCCAGTTTCACCGTAGCCCTCTATGGGCTTCCAAATATCCCTTTGACAATTCCACAAGAACAGCCTTAGCGAAAGGCTTCTTGAAGGGAAAGATGTAACTCTGTGAGATGAATTAACAGAACACAGAGCAGTTTCTCAGGAAGCTTCTTTCCAGTTTTCAACGGAAGATATTTCCTTTTTCACCATAGCCCTCTATGGGCTTCCAAATATCCCTTTGCCAATTCCACAAGAACAGCCTTAGCGAAAAGCTTCTTCAAGGGAAAGATGTAACTCTGTGAGATGAATTAACAGAACACAGAGCAGTTTCTCAGAAAGCTTCTTTCCAGTTTTGAACGGAAGATATTTCCTTTTTCACCATAGCCGTCTATGGGCTTCCAAATATCCCTGTGCCAATTCCACAAGAACAGCCTTAGCGAAAGGCTTCTTGAAGGGAAAGATGTAACTCTGCGAGAAGAATTAACAGAACACAGAGCAGTTTCTCAGAAAGCTTCTTTCCAGTTTTGAACGGAAGATATTTCCTTTTTCACCATAGCCCTCTATGGGCTTCCAAATATCCCTTTGCCAATTCCACAAGAACAGCCTTAGTGAAAGGCTTCTTGAAGGGAAAGATGTAACTCTGTGAGATGAATTATCAGAACACAGAGCAGTTTCTCTGAAAGCTTCTTTCCAGTTTTGAACGGAAGATATTTCCTGTTTCACCATAGCCCTCTATGGGCTTCCAAATATCCCTTTGCCAATTCCACAAGAACAGCCTTAGCGAAAGGCTTCTTGAAGGGAAAGATGTAACTTTGTGAGATGAATTAAGAGAACACAGAGCAGTTTCTCAGAAAGCTTCTTTCCAGTTTTGAACGGAAGATATTTCCGTTTTCACCATAGCACTCTATGGGCTTCCAAATATCCCTTTGCCAATTCCACAAGAACAGCCTTAGCGAAAGGCTTCTTGAAGGGAAAGATGTAACTTTGTGAGATGAATTAAGAGAACACAGAGCAGTTTCTCAGAAAGCTTCTTGCCAGTTTTGAACGGAAGATATTTCCTTTTTCACCATAGCACTCTATGGGCTTCCAAATATCCCTTTGCCAATTTCACAAGAACAGCCTTAGCGAAAGGCTTCCTGAAGGGAAAGATGTAACTCTGTGAGATGAATTAACAGAACACAGAGCAGTTTCTCAGAAAGCTTCTTTCCAGTTTTGAACGGAAGATATTTCCTTTTTCAACATAGCCTTCTATGGGCTTCCAAATATCCCTTTGCCAATTCCACAAGAACAGCCTTAGCGAAAGGTTTCCTGAAGGGAAAGATGTAACTCTGTGAGAGGAATTAACAGAACACAGAGCAGTTTCTCAGAAAGCTTCTTTCCAGTTTTGAACGGAAGACATTTCCTTTTTCACCATAGCCCTCTATGGGCTTCCAAATATCCCTTTGCCAATTCCACAAGAACAGCCTTAGCGAAAGGCTTCTTGAAGGGAAAGATGTAACTCTGTGAGATGAATTAACAGAACACAGAGCAGTTTCTCAGAAAGCTTCTTTCCAGTTTTGAACGGAAGATATTTCCTTCTTCAACAATGCCCTCTATGGGCTTCCAAATATCCCTTTGCCAATTCCACAAGAACAGCCGTAGCGAAAGGCTTCTGAAGGGAAAGATGTAACTCTGTGAGATGAATTAACAGAACACAGAGCAGTATCTCAGAAAGCTTCTTTCCAGTTCTGAACGGAAGATATTTCCTTTTTCACCATATCCCTCAATGGGCTTCCAAATATCCCTTTGCCAATTCCACAAGAACAGCCTTAGCGAAAAGCTTCTTCAAGGGAAAGATATAACTCTGTGAGATGAATTAACAGAACACAGAGCAGTGTCTCAGAAAGCTTCTTTCCAGTTTTTAACGTAAGATATTTCCTGTTTCACCATAACCCTGTATGGGCTTCCAAATATCCCTTTGCCAATTCCACAAGAACACCCTTAGCGAAATTCTTATTGAAAGATGTAACTCTGCGAGAAGAATTAACAGAACGCAGAGCAGTTTCTCAGAAAGCTTCCTTCCAGTTTTGAACGGAAGATGTTTCCTTTTTCACCATAGCCCTCTAAGGGCTTCGAAATATCCCTTTGCCAATTCCACAAGAACAGCCTTAGCGAAAGGCTTCTTGAGGGGAAAGATGTAACTCTGTGAGATGAATTAACAGAACACAGAGCAGTTTCTCAGAAAGCTTCTTTCCAGTTTTGAAAGGAAGATATTTCCTTTTTCACCATAGCCCTCTATGGGCTTCCAAATATCCCTTTGCCAATTCCACAAGAACAGTCTTAGCGAAAGGCTTCTTGAAGGGAAAGATGTAACTCTGTGAGATGAATTAAGAGAACACAGAGCAGTTTCTCATAAAGCTTCTTTCCAGTTTTGAACGGAAGTATTTCCTGTTTCACCATAGCCCTCTATGGGCTTCCAAATATCCCTTTACCAATTCCACAAGAACAGCCTTAGCGAAAGGCTTCTTGAAGGGAAAGATGTAACTCTGTGAGATGAATTAAGAGAACACAGAGCAGTTTCTCAGAAAGCTTCTTTCCAGTTTTCAACGGAAGATATTTCCTGTTTCCCCATAGCCCTCTATGGGCTTCCAAATATCTCTTTGCCAATTCCACAAGAACAGTCTTAGCGAAAGGCTTCTTGAAGGGAAAGATGTAACTCTGTCAGATGAATTAACAGAACACAGAGCAGTTTCTCAGAAAGCTTCTTTCCAGTTTCGAACGGAAGTATTTCCTGTTTCACCAGAGCCCTCTATGTGCTTCCAAATATCCCTTTGTCAATTCCACAAGAACAGCCTTTGCGAAAAGTTTCTTGAAGGGAAAGATGTAACTCTGTGAGATGAATTAACAGAACACAGAGCATTTTCTCAGAAAGTTTCTTTCCAGTTTTGAACGGAGGATATTTCCTTTTTCACCATTGCCCTCTATGGGCTTCCAAATATCCCTTTGCCAATTCCACAAGAACAGCCTTAGCGAAAGGCTTCTTGAAGGGAAAGATGTAACTCTGCGAGAAGAATTAACAGAACACAGAGCAGTTTCTGAGAAAGCTTCTTTCCAGTTCTGAACGGAAGATATTTCCTTTTCCACCATAACCCTCTATGGGCTTCCAAATATCCCTTTGCCAATTCCACAAGAACAGCCTTAGCGAAAGGCTTCTTGAAGGGAAAGATGTAACTCTGTGAGATGAATTAACAGAACACAGAGCAGTTTCTCAGAAAGCTTCTTTCCAGTTTTGAACGGAAGATATTTCCTTTTTCACCATAGCCCTCTATGGGCTTCCAAATATCCCTTTGCCAATTCCACAAGAACAGCTTTAGCGAAAGGTTTCTTGAAGGGAAAGATGTAACTCTGTGAGATGAATTAACAGAACACAGAGCAGTTTCTCAGAAAGCTTCTTTCCAGTTTTGAACGGAAGATATTTCCTTTCTCACCATAGCCCTCTATGGGCTTCCAAATATCCCTTTGCCAATTCCACAAGAACAGCCTTAGCGAAAGGCTTCTTGAAGGGAAAGATGTAACTCTGTGAGATGAATTAATAGAACACAGAGCAGTTCCTCAGAAAGCTTCTTTCCAGTTTTGAACGGATGATATTTCCTTTTTCAACATAGCCCTCTATGGGCTTCCAAATATCCCTTTGCCAATTCCACAAGAACAGCCGTAGCGAAAGGCTTCTTGAAGGGAAAGATGTAACTCTGTGAGATGAATTAACAGAACACAGAGCAGTTTCTCAGAAAGCTTCTTTCCAGTTCTGAACGGAAGATATTTCCTTTTTCACCTTATCCCTCAATGGGCTTCCAAATATCCCTTTGCCAATTCCACAAGAACAGCCTTAGCGAAAGGCTTCTTGAAGGGAAAGATGTAACTCTGCGAGAAGAATTAACAGAACACAGAGCAGTTTCTCAGAAAGCCTCTTTCCAGTTTTGAAAGGAAGATATTTCCTTTTTCAACATAGCCCTCTCTGGGCTTCCAAATATCCCTTTGCCAATTCCACAAGAACAGCCGTAGCGAAAGGCTTCTTGAAGGGAAAGAAGTAACTCTGTGAGATGAATTAACAGAACACAGAGCAGTTTCTCAGAAAGCTTCTTTCCAGTTCTGAGCGGAAGATATTTCCTTTTTCACCATATCCCTCTATGGGCTTCCAAATATCCATTTGCCAATTCCACAAGAACAGCCTTAGCGAAAAGCTTCTTGAAGGGAAAGATGTAACTCTCTGAGATGAATTAACAGAACACAGAGCAGTTTCTCACAAAGCTTCTTTCCAGTTTTTACCGGAAGATATTTCCTGTTTCACCATATCCCTCTATGGGCTTCCAAATATCCCTTTGCCAATTCCACAAGAACAGCCTTAGCGAAAGGCTTCATGAAGGGAAAGATGTAACATTGTGAGATGAATTAAGAGAACACAGAGCAGTTTCTCAGAAAGCTTCTTTCCAGTTTGGAATGGAAGATATTTCTTTTTTCACCATAGCCCTCTATCGGCTTCCAAATATCCCTTTGCCAATTCCACAAGAACAGCCTTAGCGAAAGGCTTCATGAAGGGAAAGATGTAACATTGTGAGATGAATTAAGAGAACACAGAGCAGTTTCTCAGAAAGCTTCTTTCCAGTTTGGAATGGAAGATATTTCTTTTTTCACCATAGCCCTCTATCGGCTTCCAAATATCCCTTTGCCAATTCCACAAGAACAGCCTTAGCGAAATTCTTCTTGAAAGATGTAACTCTGCGAAAAGAATTAACAGAACGCAGAGCAGTTTCTCAGAAAGCTTCCTTCCAGTTTTGAACGGAAGATATTTCCTTTTTCACCATAGCCCTCTAAGGGTTTCCAAAATCCCTTTGCCAATTCCACAAGAACAGCCTTAGCGAAAGGCTTCTTGAGGGGAAAGATGTAACTCTGTGAGATGAATTAACAGAACACAGAGCTGTTTCTCAGAAAGCTTCTTTCCAGTTTTGAACGGAAGATATTTCCTTTTTCACCATAGCCCTGTATGGGCTTCCAAATATCCCTTTGCCAATTCCACAAGAACAGCCTTAGCGAAAGGCTTCTCGAGGGGAAAGATGTAACTCTGTGAGATGAATTAACAGAACACAGCGCTGTTTCTCAGAAAGCTTCTTTCCAGTTTTGAACGGAAGATATTTCCTTTTTCACCATAGCCCTCTATGGGCTTCCAAATATCCCTTTGCCAATTCCACCAGAACAGCTTTAGCGAAAGGTTTCTTGAAGGGAAAGATGTAACTCTGTGAGATGAATTGAAAGAACACAGAGCAGTTTCTCAGAAAGCTTCTTTCCAGTTTTGAACGGAAGATATTTCCTTTTTCACCATAGCCCTCTATGGGCTTCCAAATATCCCTTTGCCAATTCCACAGGAACAGTCTTAGCGAAAGGCTTCTTGAAGGGAAAGATGTAACTCTGTGAGATGAATTAACAGAACACAGAGCAGTTCCTCAGAAAGCTTCTTTCCAGTTTTGAACGGAAGATATTTCCTTTTTCAACATAGCCCTCTATGGGCTTCCAAATATCCCTTTGCCAATTCCACAAGAACAGCCGTAGCGAAAGGCTTCTTGAAGGGAAAGATGTAACTCTGCGAGATGAAATAACAGAACACAGAGCAGTTTCTCTGAAAGCTTCTTTCCAGTTTTGATGGGAAGATATTTCCTGTTTCAATATAGCCCTCTATGGGATTCCAAATATCCCTTTGCCAATTACACAAGAACAGCTTTAGCGAAATGTTTCTTGAAGGGAAATATGTAACTCTGTGAGATGAATTAACAGAACACAGAGCAGTTTCTCAGAAAGCTTCTTTCCAGTTTTGAACGGAAGATATTTCCTTTTTCACCGTAGCCCTCTATGGGCTTCCAAATATCCCTTGCCAATTCCACAGGAACAGTCTTAGCGAAAGGCTTCTTGAAGGGAAAGATGTAACTCTGTGAGATGAATTAAGAGAACACAGAGCAGTTTCTCAGAAAGCTTCTTTCCAGTTTTGAACGGAAGTATTTCCAGTTTCACCGTAGCCCTCTATGGGCTTCCAAATATCCCTTTGACAATTCCACAAGAACAGCCTTAGCGAAAGGCTTCTTGAAGGGAAAGATGTAACTCTGTGAGATGAATTAACAGAACACAGAGCAGTTTCTCAGGAAGCTTCTTTCCAGTTTTCAACGGAAGATATTTCCTTTTTCACCATAGCCCTCTATGGGCTTCCAAATATCCCTTTGCCAATTCCACAAGAACAGCCTTAGCGAAAAGCTTCTTCAAGGGAAAGATGTAACTCTGTGAGATGAATTAACAGAACACAGAGCAGTTTCTCAGAAAGCTTCTTTCCACTTTTGAACGGAAGATATTTCCTTTTTAAACATAGCCTTCTATGGGCTTCCAAATATCCCTTTGCCAATTCCACAAGAACAGCCGTAGCGAAAGGCTTCTTGAAGGGAAAGAAGTAACTCTGTGAGATGAATTAACAGAACACAGAGCAGTTTCTCAGAAAGCTTCTTTCCAGTTCTGAGCGGAAGATATTTCCTTTTTCACCATATCCCTCTATGGGCTTCCAAATATCCATTTGCCAATTCCACAAGAACAGCCTTAGCGAAAAGCTTCTTGAAGGGAAAGATGTAACCCTCTGAGATGAATTAACAGAACACAGAGCAGTTTCTCACAAAGCTTCTTTCCAGTTTTTACCGGAAGATATTTCCTGTTTCACCATATCCCTCTATGGGCTTCCAAATATCCCTTTGCCAATTCCACAAGAACAGCCTTAGCGAAAGGCTTCATGAAGGGAAAGATGTAACATTGTGAGATGAATTAAGAGAACACAGAGCAGTTTCTCAGAAAGCTTCTTTCCAGTTTGGAATGGAAGATATTTCTTTCTTCACCATAGCCCTCTATCGGCTTCCAAATATCCCTTTGCCAATTCCACAAGAACAGCCTTAGCGAAAGGCTTCATGAAGGGAAAGATGTAACATTGTGAGATGAATTAAGAGAACACAGAGCAGTTTCTCAGAAAGCTTCTTTCCAGTTTGGAATGGAAGATATTTCTTTTTTCACCATAGCCCTCTATCGGCTTCCAAATATCCCTTTGCCAATTCCACAAGAACAGCCTTAGCGAAATTCTTCTTGAAAGATGTAACTCTGCGAAAAGAATTAACAGAACGCAGAGCAGTTTCTCAGAAAGCTTCTTTCCAGTTTGGAACGGAAGATATTTCCTTTTTCACCATAGCCCTCTATGGGCTTCCAAATATCCCTTTGCCAATTCCACCAGAACAGCTTTAGCGAAAGGTTTCTTGAAGGGAAAGATGTAAATCTGTGAGATGAATTGACAGAACACAGAGCAGTTTTTCAGAAAGCTTCTTTCCAGTTTTGAACGGAAGATATTTCCTTTTTCACCATAGCCCTCTATGGGCTTCCAAATATCCCTTTGCCAATTCCACAAGAACAGCCTTAGCGAAAGGCTTCTTGAAGGGAAAGATGTAACTCTGTGAGATGAATTATCAGAACACAGAGCAGTTTCTCTGAAAGCTTCTTTCCAGTTTTGAACGGAAGATATTTCCTGTTTCCCCATAGCCCTCTATGGGCTTCCAAATATCCCTTTGCCAATTCCACAAGAACAGCCTTAGCGAAAGGCTTCTTGAAGGGAAAGATGTAACTTTGTGAGATGAATTAAGAGAACACAGAGCAGTTTCTCAGAAAGCTTCTTTCCAGTTTTGAACGGAAGATATTTCCGTTTTCACCATAGCACTCTATGGGCTTCCAAATATCCCTTTGCCAATTCCACAAGAACAGCCTTAGCGAAAGGCTTCCTGAAGGGAAAGATGTAACTCTGTGAGATGAATTAACAGAACACAGAGCAGTTTCTCAGAAAGCTTCTTTCCAGTTTTGAAAGGAAGATATTTCCTTTTTCACCATAGCCCTCTATGGGCTTCCAAATATCCATTTGCCAATTCCACAAGAACAGCCTTAGCGAAAGGCTTCTTGAAGGGAAAGATGTAACTCTGTGAGATGAATTAACAGAACACAGAGCAGTTCCTCAGAAAGCTTCTTTCCAGTTTTGAACGGAAGATATTTCCTTTTTCAACATAGCCTTCTAAGGGCTTCCAAATATCCCTTTGCCTATTCCACAAGAACAGCCTTAGCGAAAGGCATCCTGAAGGGAAAGATGTAACTCTGTGAGATGAATTAACAGAACACAGAGAAGTTTCTCAGAAATCTTCTTTCCAGTTCTGAACGGAAGATATTTCCTTTTTCACCATAGCCCTCTATGGGCTTTCAAATATCCCTTTGCCAATTCCACAAGAACAGCCTTAGCGAAAGGCTTCTTGAAGGGAAAGATGTAGCTCTGTGAGATGAATTAACTGAACACACAGCAGTTTCTCAGAAAGCTTCTTTCCAGTTTTGAACGGAAGATATTTCCTTTTTCACCATAGCCCTCTATGGGCTTCCAAATATCCCTTTGCCAATTCCACAAGAACAGCCTTAGCGAAAGTCTTCTTGAAGGGAAAGATGTAACTCTGTGAGATGAATTAACAGAACACAGAGCAGTTTCTCAGAAAGCTTCTTTCCAGTTTTGAACGGAAGATATTTCCTTTTTAAACATAGCTTTCTATGGGCTTCCAAATATCCCTTTGCCAATTCCACAAGAACAGCCTTAGAGAAAGGCTTCCTGAAGGGAAAGATGTAACTCTGTGAGATGAATTAACAGAACACAGAGAAGTTTCTCAGAAAGCTTCTTTCCAGTTCTGGAGGGAAGATATTTCCTTTTTCACCATAGCTCTCTGGGGCCTTCCAAATATCCCTTTGCCAATTCCACAAGAACAGCCTTAGCGAAGGGCTCCTTGAAGGGAAAGATGTAACTCTGTGAGATGAATTAACAGAACACCGAGCAGTTTCTCAGAAAGCTTCTTTCCAGTTTTGAAAGGAAGATATTTCCTTTTTCACCATAGCCCTCTATGGGCTTCCAAATATCCCTTTGCCAATTCCACAAGAACAGCCTTAGCGAAAGGCTTCTTGAAGGGAAAGATGGAACTCTGTGAGATGAATTATCAGAACACAGAGCAGTTTCTCTGAAAGCTTCTTTCCAGTTTTGAACGGAAGATATTTCCTGTTTCACCATAGCCCTCTATGGGCTTCCAAATATCCCTTTGCCAATTCCACAAGAACAGCCTTAGCGAAAGGCTTCTTGATGGGAAAGATGTAACTTTGTGAGATGAATTAAGAGAACACAGAGCAGTTTCTCAGAAAGCTTCTTTCCACTTTTGAACGGAAGATATTTCCTTTTTCACCATAGCCCTCTATGGGCTTCCAAATATCCCTTTGCCAATTCCACAAGAACAGCTTTAGCGAAAGGTTTCTTGAAGGGAAAGATGTAACTCTGTGAGATGAATTAACAGAACACAGAGCAGTTTCTCAGAAAGCTTCTTTCCAGTTTTGAACGGAAGATATTTCCTTTCTCACCATAGCCCTCTATGGGCTTCCAAATATCCCTTTGCCAATTCCACAAGAACAGCCTTAGCGAAAGGCTTCTTGAAGGGAAAGATGTAACTCTGCGAGAAGAATTAACAGAACACAGAGCAGTTTCTCAGAAAGCCTCTTTCCAGTTTTGAAAGGAAGATATTTCCTTTTTCAACATAGCCCTCTCTGGGCTTTCAAATATCCCTTTGCCAATTCCACAAGAACAGCCGTAGCGAAAGGCTTCTTGAAGGGAAAGAAGTAACTCTGTGAGATGAATTAACAGAACACAGAGCAGTTTCTCAGAAAGCTTCTTTCCAGTTCTGAGCGGAAGATATTTCCTTTTTCACCATATCCCTCTATGGGCTTCCAAATATCCATTTGCCAATTCCACAAGAACAGCCTTAGCGAAAAGCTTCTTGAAGGGAAAGATGTAACTCTCTGAGATGAATTAACAGAACACAGAGCAGTTTCTCACAAAGCTTCTTTCCAGTTTTTACCGGAAGATATTTCCTGTTTCACCATATCCCTCTATGGGCTTCCAAATATCCCTTTGCCAATTCCACAAGAACAGCCTTAGCGAAAGGCTTCATGAAGGGAAAGATGTAACATTGTGAGATGAATTAAGAGAAAACAGAGCAGTTTCTCAGAAAGCTTCTTTCCAGTTTGGAATGGAAGATATTTCTTTTTTCACCATAGCCCTCTATCGGCTTCCAAATATCCCTTTGCCAATTCCACAAGAACAGCCTTAGCGAAAGGCTTCATGAAGGGAAAGATGTAACATTGTGAGATGAATTAAGAGAACACAGAGCAGTTTCTCAGAAAGCTTCTTTCCAGTTTGGAATGGAAGATATTTCTTTTTTCACCATAGCCCTCTATCGGCTTCCAAATATCCCTTTGCCAATTCCACAAGAACAGCCTTAGCGAAATTCTTCTTGAAAGATGTAACTCTGCGAAAAGAATTAACAGAACGCAGAGCAGTTTCTCAGAAAGCTTCCTTCCAGTTTAGAACGGAAGATATTTCCTTTTTCACCATAGCCCTCTAAGGGCTTCCAAATATCCCTTTGCCAATTCCACAAGAACAGCCTTAGCGAAAGGCTTCTTGAGGGGAAAGATGTAACTCTGTGAGATGAATTAACAGAACACAGAGCAGTTTCTCAGAAAGCTTCTTTCCAGTTTTGAACGGAAGATATTTCCTTTTTCACCATAGCCCTGTATGGGCTTCCAAATATCCCTTTGCCAATTCCACAAGAACAGCCTTAGCGAAAGGCTTCTCGAGGGGAAAGATGTAACTCTGTGAGATGAATTAACAGAACACAGCGCTGTTTCTCAGAAAGCTTCTTTCCAGTTTTGAACGGAAGATATTTCCTTTTTCACCATAGCCCTCTATGGGCTTCCAAATATCCCTTTGCCAATTCCACCAGAAAAGCTTTAGCGAAAGGTTTCTTGAAGGGAAAGATGTAACTCTGTGAGATGAATTGAAAGAACACAGAGCAGTTTCTCAGAAAGCTTCTTTCCAGTTTTGAACGGAAGATATTTCCTTTTTCACCATAGCCCTCTATGGGCTTCCAAATATCCCTTTGCCAATTCCACAGGAACAGTCTTAGCGAAAGGCTTCTTGAAGGGAAAGATGTAACTCTGTGAGATGAATTAACAGAACACAGAGCAGTTCCTCAGAAAGCTTCTTTCCAGTTTTGAACGGAAGATATTTCCTTTTTCAACATAGCCCTCTATGGGCTTCCAAATATCCCTTTGCCAATTCCACAAGAACAGCCGTAGCGAAAGGCTTCTTGAAGGGAAAGATGTAACTCTGTGAGATGAAATAACAGAACACAGAGCAGTTTCTCTGAAAGCTTCTTTCCAGTTTTGATGGGAAGATATTTCCTGTTTCAATATAGCCCTCTATGGGCTTCCAAATATCCCTTTGCCAATTACACAAGAACAGCTTTAGCGAAATGTTTCTTGAAGGGAAATATGTAACTCTGTGAGATGAATTAACAGAACACAGAGCAGTTTCTCAGAAAGCTTCTTTCCAGTTTTGAACGGAAGATATTTCCTTTTTCACCGTAGCCCTCTATGGGCTTCCAAATATCCCTTGCCAATTCCACAGGAACAGTCTTAGCGAAAGGCTTCTTGAAGGGAAAGATGTAACTCTGTGAGATGAATTAAGAGAACACAGAGCAGTTTCTCAGAAAGCTTCTTTCCAGTTTTGAACGGAAGTATTTCCAGTTTCACCGTAGCCCTCTATGGGCTTCCAAATATCCCTTTGACAATTCCACAAGAACAGCCTTAGCGAAAGGCTTCTTGAAGGGAAAGATGTAACTCTGTGAGATGAATTAACAGAACACAGAGCAGTTTCTCAGGAAGCTTCTTTCCAGTTTTCAACGGAAGATATTTCCTTTTTCACCATAGCCCTCTATGGGCTTCCAAATATCCCTGTGCCAATTCCACAAGAACAGCCTTAGCGAAAGGCTTCTTGAAGGGAAAGATGTAACTCTGCGAGAAGAATTAACAGAACACAGAGCAGTTTCTCAGAAAGCTTCTTTCCAGTTTTGAACAGAAGATATTTCCTTTTTCACCATAGCCCTCTATGGGCTTCCAAATATCCCTTTGCCAATTCCACAAGAACAGCCTTAGTGAAAGGCTTCTTGAAGGGAAAGATGTAACTCTGTGAGATGAATTAACAGAACACAGAGCAGTTTCTCTGAAAGCTTCTTTCCAGTTTTGAACGGAAGATATTTCCTGTTTCACCATAGCCCTCTATGGGCTTCCAAATATCCCTTTGCCAATTCCACAAGAACAGCCTTAGCGAAAGGCTTCTTGAAGGGAAAGATGTAACTTTGTGAGATGAATTAAGAGAACACAGAGCAGTTTCTCAGAAAGCTTCTTTCCAGTTTTGAACGGAAGATATTTCCGTTTTCACCATAGCACTCTATGGGCTTCCAAATATCCCTTTGCCAATTCCTCAAGAACAGCCTTAGCGAAAGGCTTCCTGAAGGGAAAGATGTAACTCTGTGTGATGAATTAACAGAACACAGAGCAGTTTCTCAGAAAGCTTCTTTCCACTTTTGAACGGAAGATATTTCCTTTTTCACCATAGCCCTCTATGGGCTTCCAAATATCCCTTTGCCAATTCCACAAGAACAGCCTTAGCGAAAGGCTTCTTGAAGGGAAAGATGTAACTCTGTGAGATGAATTAACAGAACACAGAGCAGTTCCTCAGAGAGCTTCTTTCCAGTTTTGAACGGAAGATATTTCCTTTTTCAACATAGCCTTCTAAGGGCTTCCAAATATCCCTTTGCCTATTCCACAAGAACAGCCTTAGCGAAAGGCATCCTGAAGGGAAAGATGTAACTCTGTGAGATGAATTAACAGAACACAGAGAAGTTTCTCAGAAAGCTTCTTTCCAGTTCTGAACGGAAGATATTTCCTTTTTCACCATAGCCCTCTATGGGCTTTCAAATATCCCTTTGCCAATTCCACAAGAACAGCCTTAGCGAAAGGCTTCTTGAAGGGAAAGATGTAGCTCTGTGAGATGAATTAACAGAACACACAGCAGTTTCTCAGAAAGCTTCTTTCCAGTTTTGAGCGGAAGATATTTCCTTTTTAACCATAGCCCTCTACGGGCTTCCAAATATCCCTTTGCCAATTCCACAAGAACAGCCTTAGCGAAAGGCTTCTTGAAGGGAAAGATGTAACTCTGTGAGATGAATTAACAGAACACAGAGCAGTTTCTCAGAAAGCTTCTTTCCAGTTTTGAACGGAAGATATTTCCTTTTTAAACATAGCCTTCTATGGGCTTCCAAATATCCCTTTGCCAATTCCACAAGAACAGCCTTAGAGAAAGGCTTCCTGAAGGGAAAGATGTAACTCTGTGAGATGAATTAACAGAACACAGAGCAGTTTCTCAGAAAGCCTCTTTGCAGTTTCGAACGGAAGTATTTCCTGTTTCACCATAGCCCTCTATGGGCTTCCAAATATCCCTTTGTCAATTCCACAAGAACAGACTTAGCGAAAGTTTTCTTGAAGGGAATAATGTAACTCTGTGAGATGAATTAAGAGAACACACAGCAGTTTCTCAGAAAGCTTCTTTCCAGTTTGGAACGGAAGATATTTCCTTTTTCACCATAGCCCTCTATGTGCTTCCAAATATCCCTTTGCCACTTCCACAAGAACAGTCTTAGCGAAAGGCTTCTTCAAGGGAAAGATGTAACTCTGTGAGATGAATTAAGAGAACACAGAGCAGTTTCTCAGAAAGCTTCTTTCCAGTTTTGAACGGAAGTATTTCCTGTTTCACCATAGCCCTCTATGGGCTTCCAAATATCCCTTTACCAATTCCACAAGAACAGCCTTAGCGAAAGGATTCTTGAAGGGAAAGATGTAACTCTGTGAGATGAATTAACAGAACACAGAGCAGTTTCTCAGAAATCTTCTTTCCAGTTTTGAACGGAAGATATTTCCTTTTTCACCATAGCCCTCTATGGGCTTCCAAATATCCCTTTGCCAATTCTACAAGAACAGCCTTAGCGAAAGGCTTCTCGAGGGGAAAGATGTAACTCTGTGAGATGAATTAACAGAACACAGCGCTGTTTCTCAGAAAGCTTCTTTCCAGTTTTGAACGGAACATATTTCCTTTTTCACCATAGCCCTCTATGGGCTTCCAAATATCCCTTTGCCAATTCCACAAGAACAGCCTTAGCGAAAGGCTTCTTGAAGGGAAAGATGTAACTCTGCGAGAAGAATTAACAGAACACAGAGCAGTTTCTCAGAAAGCTTCTTTCCAATTTTGAACGGAAGATATTTCCTTTTCCACCATAGCCCTCTATGGGTTTCCAAATATCCCTTTGCCAATTCCACAAGAACAGCCTTAGCGAAAGGCTTCTTGAAGGGAAAGATATAACTCTGCGAGATGAATTAACAGAACACAGAGCAGTTTCTCAGAAAGCTTCTTTCCAGTTTTGAACGGAAGATATTTCCTTTTTCACCATAGCCCTCTATGGGCTTCCAAATATCCCTTTGCCAATTCCACCAGAACAGCTTTAGCGAAAGGTTTCTTGAAGGGAAAGATGTAACTCTGTGAGATGAATTAACAGAACACAGAGCAGTTTCTCAGAAAGCTTCTTTCCAGTTTTGAACGGAAGATATTTTCTTTTTCACCATAGCCCTCTATGGGTTTCCAAATAACCCTTTGCCAATTCCACAGGAACAGTCTTAGCGAAAGGCTTCTTGAAGGGAAAGATGTAACTCTGTGAGATGAATTAACAGAACACAGAGCAGTTTCTCAGGAAGCTTCTTTCCAGTTTTCAACGGAAGATATTTCCTTTTTCACCATAGCCCTCTATGGGCTTCCAAATATCCCTTTGCCAATTCCACAAGAACAGCCTTAGCGAAAGGCTTCTTGAAGGGAAAGATGTAACTCTACGAGAAGAATTAACGGAACACAGAGCAGTTTCTCAGAAAGCTTCTTTCCAGTTTGGAATGGAAGATATTTCTTTTTTCACCATAGCCCTCTATCGGCTTCCAAATATCCCTTTGCCAATTCCACAAGAACAGCCTTAGCGAAATTCTTCTTGAAAGATGTAACTCTGCGAAAAGAATTAACAGAACGCAGAGCAGTTTCTCAGAAAGCTTCCTTCCAGTTTTGAACGGAAGATATTTCCTTTTTCACCATAGCCCTCTAAGGGCTTCCAAATATCCCTTTGCCAATTCCACAAGAACAGCCTTAGCGAAAGGCTTCTTGAGGGGAAAGATGTAACTCTGTGAGATGAATTAACAGAACACAGAGCTGTTTCTCAGAAAGCTTCTTTCCAGTTTTGAACGGAAGATATTTCCTTTTTCACCATAGCCCTGTATGGGCTTCCAAATATACCTTTGCCAATTCCACAAGAACAGCCTTAGCGAAAGGCTTCTCGAGGGGAAAGATGTAACTCTGTGAGATGAATTAACAGAACACAGCGCTGTTTCTCAGAAAGCTTCTTTCCAGTTTTGAACGGAAGATATTTCCTTTTTCACCATAGCCCTCTATGGGCTTCCAAATATCCCTTTGCCAATTCCACCAGAACAGCTTTAGCGAAAGGTTTCTTGAAGGGAAAGATGTAACTCTGTGAGATGAATTGAAAGAACACAGAGCAGTTTCTCAGAAAGCTTCTTTCCAGTTTTGAACGGAAGATATTTCCTTTTTCACCATAGCCCTCTATGGGCTTCCAAATATCCCTTTGCCAATTCCACAGGAACAGTCTTAGCGAAAGGCTTCTTGAAGGGAAAGATGTAACTCTGTGAGATGAAATAACAGAACACAGAGCAGTTTCTCTGAAAGCTTCTTTCCAGTTTTGATCGGAAGATATTTCCTGTTTCAATATAGCCCTCTATGGGCTTCCAAATATCCCTTTGCCAATTACACAAGAACAGCTTTAGCGAAAGGTTTCTTGAAGGGAAATATGTAACTCTGTGAGATGAATTAACAGAACACAGAGCAGTTTCTCAGAAAGATTCTTTCCAGTTTTGAACGGAAGATATTTCCTTTTTCACCGTAGCCCTCTATGGGCTTCCAAATATCCCTTGCCAATTCCACAGGAACAGTCTTAGCGAAAGGCTTCTTGAAGGGAAAGATGTAACTCTGTGAGATGAATTAAGAGAACACAGAGCAGTTTCTCAGAAAGCTTCTTTCCAGTTTCGAACGGAAGTATTTCCAGTTTCACCGTAGCCCTCTATGGGCTTCCAAATATCCCTTTGACAATTCCACAAGAACAGCCTTAGCGAAAGGCTTCTTGAAGGGAAAGATGTAACTCTGTGAGATCAATTAACAGAACACAGAGCAGTTTCTCAGGAAGCTTCTTTCCAGTTTTCAACGGAAGATATTTCCTTTTTCACCATAGCCCTCTATGGGCTTTCAAATATCCCTTTGCCAATTCCACAAGAACAGCCTTAGCGAAAAGCTTCTTCAAGGGAAAGATGTAACTCCGTGAGATGAATTAACAGAACACAGAGCAGTTTCTCAGAAAGCTTCTTTCCAGTTTTGAACGGAAGATATTTCCTTTTTCACCATAGCCGTCTATGGGCTTCCAAATATCCCTGTGCCAATTCCACAAGAACAGCCTTAGCGAAAGGCTTCTTGAAGGGAAAGATGTAACTCTGCGAGAAGAATTAACAGAACACAGAGCAGTTTCTCAGAAAGCTTCTTTCCAGTTTTGAACGGAAGATATTTCCTTTTTCACCATAGCCCTCTATGGGCTTCCAAATATCATTTTGCCAATTCCACAAGAACAGCCTTAGTGAAAGGCTTCTTGAAGGGAAAGATGTAACTCTGTGAGATGAATTATCAGAACACAGAGCAGTTTCTCTGAAAGCTTCTTTCCAGTTTTGAACGGAAGATATTTCCTGTTTCACCATAGCCCTCTATGGGCTTCCAAATATCCCTTTGCCAATTCCACAAGAACAGCCTTAGCGAAAGGCTTCTTGAAGGGAAAGATGTAACTTTGTGAGATGAATTAACAGAACACAGAGCAGTTTCTCAGAAAGCTTCTTTCCAGTTTTGAACGGAAGATATTTCCTTTTTAAACATAGCCTTCTATGGGCTTCCAAATATCCCTTTGCCAATTCCACAAGAACAGCCTTAGAGAAAGGCTTCCTGAAGGGAAAGATGTAACTCTGTGAGATGAATTAACAGAACACAGAGCAGTTTCTCAGAAAGCCTCTTTGCAGTTTCGAACGGAAGTATTTCCTGTTTCACCATAGCCCTCTATGGGCTTCCAAATATCCCTTTGTCAATTCCACAAGAACAGACTTAGCGAAAGTTTTCTTGAAGGGAAAGATGTAACTCTGTGAGATGAATTAAGAGAACACACAGCAGTTTCTCAGAAAGCTTCTTTCCAGTTTGGAACGGAAGATATTTCCTTTTTCACCATAGCCCTCTATGTGCTTCCAAATATCCCTTTGCCACTTCCACAAGAACAGTCTTAGCGAAAGGCTTCTTCAAGGGAAAGATGTAACTCTGTGAGATGAATTAAGAGAACACAGAGCAGTTTCTCAGAAAGCTTCTTTCCAGTTTTGAACGGAAGTATTTCCTGTTTCACCATAGCCCTCTATGGGCTTCCAAATATCCCTTTACCAATTCCACAAGAACAGCCTTAGCGAAAGGATTCTTGAAGGGAAAGATGTAACTCTGTGAGATGAATTAACAGAACACAGAGCAGTTTCTCAGAAATCTTCTTTCCAGTTTTGAACGGAAGATATTTCCTTTTTCACCATAGCCCTCTATGGGCTTCCAAATATCCCTTTGCCAATTCTACAAGAACAGCCTTAGCGAAAGGCTTCTCGAGGGGAAAGATGTAACTCTGTGAGATGAATTAACAGAACACAGCGCTGTTTCTCAGAAAGCTTCTTTCCAGTTTTGAACGGAAGATATTTCCTTTTTCACCATAGCCCTCTATGGGCTTCCAAATATCCCTTTGCCAATTCCACAAGAACAGCCTTAGCGAAAGGCTTCTTGAAGGGAAAGATGTAACTCTGCGAGAAGAATTAACAGAACACAGAGCAGTTTCTCAGAAAGCTTCTTTCCAATTTTGAACGGAAGATATTTCCTTTTCCACCATAGCCCTCTATGGGTTTCCAAATATCCCTTTGCCAATTCCACAAGAACAGCCTTAGCGAAAGGCTTCTTGAAGGGAAAGATATAACTCTGCGAGATGAATTAACAGAACACAGAGCAGTTTCTCAGAAAGCTTCTTTCCAGTTTTGAACGGAAGATATTTCCTTTTTCACCATAGCCCTCTATGGGCTTCCAAATATCCCTTTGCCAATTCCACCGGAACAGCTTTAGCGAAAGGTTTCTTGAAGGGAAAGATGTAACTCTGTGAGATGAATTAACAGAACACAGAGCAGTTTCTCAGAAAGCTTCTTTCCAGTTTTGAACGGAAGATATTTTCTTTTTCACCATAGCCCTCTATGGGTTTCCAAATAACCCTTTGCCAATTCCACAGGAACAGTCTTAGCGAAAGGCTTCTTGAAGGGAAAGATGTAACTCTGTGAGATGAATTAAGAGAACACAGAGCATTTTCTCAGGAAGCTTCTTTCCAGTTTTCAACGGAAGTATTACCTCTTTCACCATAGCCCTCTATGGGCTTCCAAATATCCCTTTACCAATTCCACAAGAACAGCCTTAGCGAAAGGCTTCTTGAAGGGAAAGATGTAACTCAGTGAGATGAATTAACAGAACACAGAGCAGTTTCTCAGAAAGCTTCTTTCCAGTTTTGAACGGAAGATATTTCCTTTTTCACCATAGCCCTCTATGGACTTCCAAATATCCCTTTGCCAATTCCACAAGAACAGCCTTAGCGAAAGGCTTCTTGAAGGGAAAGATGTAACTCTGTGAGATGAATTAACAGAACACAGAGCAGTTTCTCAGAAAGCTTCTTTCCAGTTTCGAACGGAAGTATTTCCTGTTTCACCATAGCCTTGTATGGGCTTCCAAATATCCGTTTGTCAATTCCACAAGAACAGCCTTAGCGAAAGGTTTCTTGAAGGGAAAGTTGTAACTCTGTGAGATGAATTAAGAGAACACAGAGCAGTTTCTCAGAAAGATTCTTTCCAGTTTTGAACGGAAGATATTTCCTTTTTCACCATAGCCCTCTATGGGCTTCCAAATATCCCTTTGCCAATTCCACAAGAACAGCCTTAGCGAAAGGCTTCTTGACGGGAAAGATGTAACACTGTGAGATGAATTAACAGAACACAGAGCAGTGTCTCAGAAAGCTTCTTTCCAGTTTTTAACGGAAGATATTTCCTGTTTCACCATAGCCCTCTATGGGCTTCCAAATATCCCTTTGCCAATTCCACAAGAACAGCCTTACCGAAAGGCTTCATGAAGGGAAAGATGTAACTTTGTGAGATGAATTAAGAGAACACAGAGCAGTTTCTCAGAAAGCTTCTTTCCAGTTTTGAAAGGAAGATATTTCCTTTTTCACCATAGCCCTCTATGGGCTTCCAAATATCCCTTTGCCAATTCCACTAGAACAGCCTTAGCGAAATTCTTCTTGAAAGATGTAACTCTGCGAGAAGAATTAACAGAACGCAGAGCAGTTTCTCAGAAAGCTTCCTTCCAGTTTTGAACGGAAGATATTTCCTTTTCCACCATAACCCTCTATGGGCTTCCCAATATCCCTTTGTCAATTCCACAAGAACAGCCTTAGCGAAAGGCTTCTTGAAGGGAAAGATGTAACTCTGTGAGATGAATTAACAGAACACAGAGCAGTTTCTCAGAAAGCTTCTTTCCAGTTTTGAACGGAAGATATTTCCTTTTTCACCATAGCCCTCTATGGGCTTCCAAATATCCCTTTGCCACTTCCACAAGAACAACCTTAGCGAAAATCTTCTTGAAGGGAAAGATGTAACTCTGTGACATGAATTAAGAGAACACAGAACAGTTTCTCATAAAGCTTCTTTCCAGTTTTGAACGGAAGTATTTCCTGTTTCACCATAGCCCTCTATGGGCTTCCAAATATCCCTTTACCAATTCCACAAGAACAGCCTTAGCGAAAGGCTTCTTGAAGGGAAAGATGTAACTCTGTGAGATGAATTAACAGAACACAGAGCAGTTTCTCAGAAAGCTTCTTTCCAGTTTTCAACGGAAGATATTTCCTGTTTCACCATAGCCGTCTATGGGCTTCCAAATATCTCTTTGCCAATTCCACAAGAACAGCCTTAGCGAAAGGCTTCTTGAAGGGAAAGATGTAACTCTGTGAGATGAATTAACAGAACACAGAGCAGTTTCTCAGAAAGCTTCTTTCCAGTTTCGAACGGAAGTATTTCCTGTTTCACCAGAGCCCTCTATGTGCTTCCAAATATCCCTTTGTCAATTCCACAAG
Organism: Chlorocebus sabaeus; assembly: GCF_047675955.1. Classification (NCBI taxonomy): domain Eukaryota; kingdom Metazoa; phylum Chordata; class Mammalia; order Primates; family Cercopithecidae; genus Chlorocebus; species Chlorocebus sabaeus. The sequence goes on from NW_027327728.1 coordinate 168,673, forward strand.
AACAGCCTTAGCGAAAGGTTTCTTGAAAGGAAAGATGTAACTATGTGAGATGAATTAACAGAACACAGAGCAGTTTCTCAGAAAGTTTCTTTCCAGTTTTGAACGGAAGATATTTCCTTTTTCACCATTGCCCTCTATGGGCTTCCAAATACCCCTTTGCCAATTCCACAAGAACAGCCTTAGCGAAAGGCTTCTTGAAGGGAAAGATGTAACTCTGTGAGATGAATTAACAGAACACAGAGCAGTTTCTCAGAAAGCTTTTTTCCAGTTTTGAACGGAAGATATTTCCTTTTCCACCATAGCCCTCTATGGGCTTCCAAATATCCCTTATCAACTCCACAAGAACAGCCTTAGCGAAAGGCTTCTTGAAGGGAAAGATGTAACTCTGTGAGATGAATTAACAGAACACAGAGCAGTTTCTCAGAAAGCTTCTTTCCACTTTTGAACGGAAGATATTTCCAGTTTCACCGTAGCCCTCTATGGGCTTCCAAATATCTCTTTGCCAATTCCACAAGAACAGCCTTAGCGAAACGCTTCTTGAAGGGAAAGATGTAACTCTGTGAGATGAATTAACAGAACACAGAGCAGTTTCTCAGAAAGCCTCTTTGCAGTTTCGAACGGAAGTATTTCCTGTTTCACCATAGCCCTCTATGGGCTTCCAAATATCCCTTTGCCAATTCCACAAGAACAGACTTAGCGAAAGTTTTCTTGAAGGGAAAGATGTAACTCTGTGAGATGAATTAAGAGAACACAGAGCAGTTTCTCAGAAAGCTTCTTTCCAGTTTTGAACGGAAGTATTTCCTGTTTCACCATAGCCCTCTATGGGCTTCCAAATATCCCTTTACCAATTCCACAAGAACAGCCTTAGCGAAAGGATTCTTGAAGGGAAAGATGTAACTCTGTGAGATGAATTAACAGAACACAGAGCAGTTTCTCAGAAATCTTCTTTCCAGTTTTGAACGGAAGATATTTCCTTTTTCACCATAGCCCTCTATGGGCTTCCAAATATCCCTTTGCCAATTCTACAAGAACAGCCTTAGCGAAAGGCTTCTCGAGGGGAAAGATGTAACTCTGTGAGATGAATTAACAGAACACAGCGCTGTTTCTCAGAAAGCTTCTTTCCAGTTTTGAACGGAAGATATTTCCTTTTTCACCATAGCCCTCTATGGGCTTCCAAATATCCCTGTGCCAATTCCACAAGAACAGCCTTAGCGAAAGGCTTCTTGAAGGGAAAGATGTAACTCTGCGAGAAGAATTAACAGAACACAGAGCAGTTTCTCAGAAAGCTTCTTTCCAGTTTTGAACGGAAGATATTTCCTTTTTCACCATAGCCCTCTATGGGCTTCCAAATATCATTTTGCCAATTCCACAAGAACAGCCTTAGTGAAAGGCTTCTTGAAGGGAAAGATGTAACTCTGTGAGATGAATTATCAGAACACAGAGCAGTTTCTCTGAAAGCTTCTTTCCAGTTTTGAACGGAAGATATTTCCTGTTTCACCATAGCCCTCTATGGGCTTCCAAATATCCCTTTGCCAATTCCACAAGAACAGCCTTAGCGAAAGGCTTCTTGAAGGGAAAGATGTAACTTTGTGAGATGAATTAACAGAACACAGAGCAGTTTCTCAGAAAGCTTCTTTCCAGTTTTGAACGGAAGATATTTCCTTTTTAAACATAGCCTTCTATGGGCTTCCAAATATCCCTTTGCCAATTCCACAAGAACAGCCTTAGAGAAAGGCTTCCTGAAGGGAAAGATGTAACTCTGTGAGATGAATTAACAGAACACAGAGCAGTTTCTCAGAAAGCCTCTTTGCAGTTTCGAACGGAAGTATTTCCTGTTTCACCATAGCCCTCTATGGGCTTCCAAATATCCCTTTGTCAATTCCACAAGAACAGACTTAGCGAAAGTTTTCTTGAAGGGAAAGATGTAACTCTGTGAGATGAATTAAGAGAACACACAGCAGTTTCTCAGAAAGCTTCTTTCCAGTTTGGAACGGAAGATATTTCCTTTTTCACCATAGCCCTCTATGTGCTTCCAAATATCCCTTTGCCACTTCCACAAGAACAGTCTTAGCGAAAGGCTTCTTCAAGGGAAAGATGTAACTCTGTGAGATGAATTAAGAGAACACAGAGCAGTTTCTCAGAAAGCTTCTTTCCAGTTTTGAACGGAAGTATATCCTGTTTCACCATAGCCCTCTATGGGCTTCCAAATATCCCTTTACCAATTCCACAAGAACAGCCTTAGCGAAAGGATTCTTGAAGGGAAAGATGTAACTCTGTGAGATGAATTAACAGAACACAGAGCAGTTTCTCAGAAATCTTCTTTCCAGTTTTGAACGGAAGATATTTCCTTTTTCACCATAGCCCTCTATGGGCTTCCAAATATCCCTTTGCCAATTCTACCAGAACAGCCTTAGCGAAAGGCTTCTCGAGGGGAAAGATGTAACTCTGTGAGATGAATTAACAGAACACAGCGCTGTTTCTCAGAAAGCTTCTTTCCAGTTTTGAACGGAAGATATTTCCTTTTTCACCATAGCCCTCTATGGGCTTCCAAATATCCCTTTGCCAATTCCACAAGAACAGCCTTAGCGAAAGGCTTCTTGAAGGGAAAGATGTAACTCTGCGAGAAGAATTAACAGAACACAGAGCAGTTTCTCAGAAAGCTTCTTTCCAATTTTGAACGGAAGATATTTCCTTTTCCACCATAGCCCTCTATGGGTTTCCAAATATCCCTTTGCCAATTCCACAAGAACAGCCTTAGCGAAAGGCTTCTTGAAGGGAAAGATATAACTCTGCGAGATGAATTAACAGAACACAGAGCAGTTTCTCAGAAAGCTTCTTTCCAGTTTTGAACGGAAGATATTTCCTTTTTCACCATAGCCCTCTATGGGCTTCCAAATATCCCTTTGCCAATTCCACCGGAACAGCTTTAGCGAAAGGTTTCTTGAAGGGAAAGATGTAACTCTGTGAGATGAATTAACAGAACACAGAGCAGTTTCTCAGAAAGCTTCTTTCCAGTTTTGAACGGAAGATATTTTCTTTTTCACCATAGCCCTCTATGGGTTTCCAAATAACCCTTTGCCAATTCCACAGGAACAGTCTTAGCGAAAGGCTTCTTGAAGGGAAAGATGTAACTCTGTGAGATGAATTAAGAGAACACAGAGCATTTTCTCAGGAAGCTTCTTTCCAGTTTTCAACGGAAGTATTACCTCTTTCACCATAGCCCTCTATGGGCTTCCAAATATCCCTTTACCAATTCCACAAGAACAGCCTTAGCGAAAGGCTTCTTGAAGGGAAAGATGTAACTCTGTGAGATGAATTAACAGAACACAGAGCAGTTTCTCAGAAAGCTTCTTTCCAGTTTTGAACGGAAGATATTTCCTTTTTCACCATAGCCCTCTATGGACTTCCAAATATCCCTTTGCCAATTCCACAAGAACAGCCTTAGCGAAAGGCTTCTTGAAGGGAAAGATGTAACTCTGTGAGATGAATTAACAGAACACAGAGCAGTTTCTCAGAAAGCTTCTTTCCAGTTTCGAACGGAAGTATTTCCTGTTTCACCATAGCCTTGTATGGGCTTCCAAATATCCGTTTGTCAATTCCACAAGAACAGCCTTAGCGAAAGGTTTCTTGAAGGGAAAGTTGTAACACTGTGAGATGAATTAAGAGAACACAGAGCAGTTTCTCAGAAAGATTCTTTCCAGTTTTGAACGGAAGATATTTCCTTTTTCACCATAGCCCTCTATGGGCTTCCAAATATCCCTTTGCCAATTCCACAAGAACAGCCTTAGCGAAAGGCTTCTTGACGGGAAAGATGTAACACTGTGAGATGAATTAACAGAACACAGAGCAGTGTCTCAGAAAGCTTCTTTCCAGTTTTTAACGGAAGATATTTCCTGTTTCACCATAGCCCTCTATGGGCTTCCAAATATCCCTTTGCCAATTCCACAAGAACAGCCTTACCGAAAGGCTTCATGAAGGGAAAGATGTAACTTTGTGAGATGAATTAAGAGAACACAGAGCAGTTTCTCAGAAAGCTTCTTTCCAGTTTTGAACGGAAGATATTTCCTTTTTCACCATAGCCCTCTATGGGCTTCCAAATATCCCTTTGCCAATTCCACTAGAACAGCCTTAGCGAAATTCTTCTTGAAAGATGTAACTCTGCGAGAAGAATTAACAGAACGCAGAGCAGTTTCTCAGAAAGCTTCCTTCCAGTTTTGAACGGAAGATATTTCCTTTTCCACCATAACCCTCTATGGGCTTCCCAATATCCCTTTGTCAATTCCACAAGAACAGCCTTAACGAAAGGCTTCTTGAAGGGAAAGATGTAACTCTGTGAGATGAATTAACAGAACACAGAGCAGTTTCTCAGAAAGCTTCTTTCCAGTTTTGAACGGAAGATATTTCCTTTTTCACCATAGCCCTCTATGGGCTTCCAAATATCCCTTTGCCACTTCCACAAGAACAACCTTAGCGAAAATCTTCTTGAAGGGAAAGATGTAACTCTGTGACATGAATTAAGAGAACACAGAACAGTTTCTCATAAAGCTTCTTTCCAGTTTTGAACGGAAGTATTTCCTGTTTCACCATAGCCCTCTATGGGCTTCCAAATATCCCTTTACCAATTCCACAAGAACAGCCTTAGCGAAAGGCTTCTTGAAGGGAAAGATGTAACTCTGTGAGATGAATTAACAGAACACAGAGCAGTTTCTCAGAAAGCTTCTTTCCAGTTTTCAACGGAAGATATTTCCTGTTTCACCATAGCCGTCTATGGGCTTCCAAATATCTCTTTGCCAATTCCACAAGAACAGCCTTAGCGAAAGGCTTCTTGAAGGGAAAGATGTAACTCTGTGAGATGAATTAACAGAACACAGAGCAGTTTCTCAGAAAGCTTCTTTCCAGTTTCGAACGGAAGTATTTCCTGTTTCACCAGAGCCCTCTATGTGCTTCCAAATATCCCTTTGTCAATTCCACAAGAACAGCCTTAGCGAAAGGTTTCTTGAAAGGAAAGATGTAACTATGTGAGATGAATTAACAGAACACAGAGCAGTTTCTCAGAAAGTTTCTTTCCAGTTTTGAACGGAAGATATTTCCTTTTTCACCATTGCCCTCTATGGGCTTCCAAATACCCCTTTGCCAATTCCACAAGAACAGCCTTAGCGAAAGGCTTCTTGAAGGGAAAGATGTAACTCTGTGAGATGAATTAACAGAACACAGAGCAGTTTCTCAGAAAGCTTCTTTCCAGTTTTGAACGGAAGATATTTCCTTTTCCACCATAGCCCTCTATGGGCTTCCAAATATCCCTTATCAACTCCACAAGAACAGCCTTAGCGAAAGGCTTCTTGAAGGGAAAGATGTAACTCTGTGAGATGAATTAACAGAACACAGAGCAGTTTCTCAGAAAGCTTCTTTCCACTTTTGAACGGAAGATATTTCCAGTTTCACCGTAGCCCTCTATGGGCTTCCAAATATCTCTTTGCCAATTCCACAAGAACAGCCTTAGCGAAACGCTTCTTGAAGGGAAAGATGTAACTCTTTGAGATGAATTAACAGAACACAGAGCAGTTTCTCAGAAAGCCTCTTTGCAGTTTCGAACGGAAGTATTTCCTGTTTCACCATAGCCCTCTATGGGCTTCCAAATATCCCTTTGCCAATTCCACAAGAACAGACTTAGCGAAAGTTTTCTTGAAGGGAAAGATGTAACTCTGTGAGATGAATTAAGAGAACACAGAGCAGTTTCTCAGAAAGCTTCTTTCCAGTTTTGAACGGAAGTATTTCCTGTTTCACCATAGCCCTCTATGGGCTTCCAAATATCCCTTTACCAATTCCACAAGAACAGCCTTAGCGAAAGGATTCTTGAAGGGAAAGATGTAACTCTGTGAGATGAATTAACAGAACACAGAGCAGTTTCTCAGAAATCTTCTTTCCAGTTTTGAACGGAAGATATTTCCTTTTTCACCATAGCCCTCTATGGGCTTCCAAATATCCCTTTGCCAATTCTACAAGAACAGCCTTAGCGAAAGGCTTCTCGAGGGGAAAGATGTAACTCTGTGAGATGAATTAACAGAACACAGAGCAGTTTCTCAGAAAGCTTCTTTCCAGTTTTGAACGGAAGATATTTCCTTTTTCACCATAGCCCTCTATGGGCTTCCAAATATCCCTTTGCCAATTCCACAAGAACAGCCTTAGCGAAAGGCTTCTTGAAGGGAAAGATGTAACTCTGCGAGAAGAATTAACAGAACACAGAGCAGTTTCTCAGAAAGCTTCTTTCCAGTTTTGAACGGAAGATATTTCCTTTTCCACCATAGCCCTCTATGGGTTTCCAAATATCCCTTTGCCAATTCCACAAGAACAGCCGTAGCGAAAGGCTTCTTGAAGGGAAAGATATAACTCTGCGAGATGAATTAACAGAACACAGAGCAGTTTCTCAGAAAGCTTCTTTCCAGTTTTGAACGGAAGATATTTCCTTTTTCACCATAGCCCTCTATGGGCTTCCAAATATCCCTTTGCCAATTCCACCAGAACAGCTTTAGCGAAAGGTTTCTTGAAGGGAAAGATGTAACTCTGTGAGATGAATTAACAGAACACAGAGCAGTTTCTCAGAAAGCTTCTTTCCAGTTTTGAACGGAAGATATTTTCTTTTTCACCATAGCCCTCTATGGGTTTCCAAATAACCCTTTGCCAATTCCACAGGAACAGTCTTAGCGAAAGGCTTCTTGAAGGGAAAGATGTAACTCTGTGAGATGAATTAAGAGAACACAGAGCAGTTTCTCAGAAAGCTTCTTTCCAGTTTTGAACGGAAGTATTACCTATTTCACCATAGCCCTCTATGGGCTTCCAAATATCCCTTTACCAATTCCACAAGAACAGCCTTAGCGAAAGGCTTCTTGAAGGGAAAGATGTAACTCTGTGAGATGAATTAACAGAACACAGAGCAGTTTCTCAGAAAGCTTCTTTCCAGTTTTGAAAGGAAGATATTTCCTTTTTCACCATAGCCCTCTATGGACTTCCAAATATCCCTTTGCCAATTCCACTAGAACAGCCTTAGCGAAAGGCTTCTTGAAGGGAAAGATGTAACTCTGTGAGATGAATTAACAGAACACAGAGCAGTGTCTCAGAAAGCTTCTTTCCAGTTTTTAACGGAAGATATTTCCTGTTTCACCATAGCCCTCTATGGGCTTCCAAATATCCCTTTGCCAATTCCACAAGAACAGCCTTAGCGAAAGGCTTCATGAAGGGAAAGATGTAACTTTGTGAGATAAATTAAGAGAACACAGAGCAGTTTCTCAGAAAGCTTCTTTCCAGTTTGGAACGGAAGATATTTCCTTTTTCACCATAGCCCTCTATGGGCTTCCAAATATCCCTTTGCCAATTCCACAAGAACAGCCTTAGCGAAATTCTTCTTGAAAGATGTAACTCTGCGAGAAGAATTAACAGAACGCAGAGCAGTTTCTCAGAAAGCTTCCTTCCAGTTTTGAACGGAAGATATTTCCTTTTCCACCATAACCCTCTATGGGCTTCCCAATATCCCTTTGTCAATTCCACAAGAACAGCCTTAGCGAAAGGCTTCTTGAAGGGAAAGATGTAACTCTGTGAGATGAATTAACAGAACACAGAGCAGTTTCTCAGAAAGCTTCTTTCCAGTTTTGAACGGAAGATATTTCCTTTTTCACCATAGCCCTCTATGGGCTTCCAAATATCCCTTTGCCACTTCCACAAGAACAGCCTTAGCGAAAGGCTTCTTGAAGGGAAAGATGTAACTCTGTGACATGAATTAAGAGAACACAGAGCAGTTTCTCATAAAGCTTCTTTCCAGTTTTGAACGGAAGTATTTCCTGTTTCACCATAGCCCTCTATGGGCTTCCAAATATCCCTTTACCAATTCCACAAGAACAGCCTTAGCGAAAGGCTTCTTGAAGGGAAAGATGTAACTCTGTGAGATGAATTAACAGAACACAGAGCAGTTTCTCAGAAAGCTTCTTTCCAGTTTTCAACGGAAGATATTTCCTTTTTCACCATAGCCCTCTATGGGCTTCCAAATATCCCTTTGCCAATTCCACAAGAACAGCCTTAGCGAAAGGCTTCTTGAAGGGAAAGATGTAACTCTGTGAGATGAATTAACAGAACACAGAGCAGTTTCTCAGAAAGCTTCTTTCCAGTTTTGAACGGAAGATATTTCCTTTTTAAACATAGCCTTCTATGGGCTTCCAAATATCCCTTTGCCAATTCCACAAGAACAGCCTTAGAGAAAGGCTTCCTGAAGGGAAAGATGTAACTCTGTGAGATGAATTAACAGAACACAGAGCAGTTTCTCAGAAAGCCTCTTTGCAGTTTCGAACGGAAGTATTTCCTGTTTCACAATAGCCCTCTATGGGCTTCCAAATATCCCTTTGTCAATTCCACAAGAACAGACTTAGCGAAAGTTTTCTTGAAGGGAAAGATGTAACTCTGTGAGATGAATTAAGAGAACACACAGCAGTTTCTCAGAAAGCTTCTTTCCAGTTTGGAACGGAAGATATTTCCTTTTTCACCATAGCCCTCTATGTGCTTCCAAATATCCCTTTGCCACTTCCACAAGAACAGTCTTAGCGAAAGGCTTCTTCAAGGGAAAGATGTAACTCTGTGAGATGAATTAAGAGAACACAGAGCAGTTTCTCAGAAAGCTTCTTTCCAGTTTTGAACGGAAGTATTTCCTGTTTCACCATAGCCCTCTATGGGCTTCCAAATATCCCTTTACCAATTCCACAAGAACAGCCTTAGCGAAAGGGTTCTTGAAGGGAAAGATGTAACTCTGTGAGATGAATTAACAGAACACAGAGCAGTTTCTCAGAAAGCTTCTTTCCAGTTTTGAACGGAAGTATTTCCTGTTTCACCATAGCCCTCTATGGGCTTCCAAATATCCCTTTACCAATTCCACAAGAACAGCCTTAGCGAAAGGATTCTTGAAGGGAAAGATGTAACTCTGCGAGAAGAATTAACAGAACACAGAGCAGTTTCTCAGAAAGCTTCTTTCCAATTTTGAACGGAAGATATTTCCTTTTCCACCATAGCCCTCTATGGGTTTCCAAATATCCCTTTGCCAATTCCACAAGAACAGCCTTAGCGAAAGGCTTCTTGAAGGGAAAGATATAACTCTGCGAGATGAATTAACAGAACACAGAGCAGTTTCTCAGAAAGCTTCTTTCCAGTTTTGAACGGAAGATATTTCCTTTTTCACCATAGCCCTCTATGGGCTTCCAAATATCCCTTTGCCAATTCCACCAGAACAGCTTTAGCGAAAGGTTTCTTGAAGGTAAAGATGTAACTCTGTGAGATGAATTAACAGAACACAGAGCAGTTTCTCAGAAAGCTTCTTTCCAGTTTTGAACGGAAGATATTTTCTTTTTCACCATAGCCCTCTATGGGTTTCCAAATAACCCTTTGCCAATTCCACAAGAACAGTCTTAGCGAAAGGCTTCTTGAAGGGAAAGATGTAATTCTGTGAGATGAATTAAGAGAACACAGAGCAGTTTCTCAGAAAGCTTCTTTCCAGTTTTGAACGGAAGTATTACCTCTTTCACCATAGCCCTCTATGGGCTTCCAAATATCCCTTTACCAATTCCACAAGAACAGCCTTAGCGAAAGGCTTCTTGAAGGGAAAGATGTAACTCTGTGAGATGAATTAACAGAACACAGAGCAGTTTCTCAGAAAGCTTCTTTCCAGTTTTGAACGGAAGATATTTCCTTTTTCACCATAGCCCTCTATGGGCTTCCAAATATCCCTTTGCCAATTCCACTAGAACAGCCTTAGCGAAATTCTTCTTGAAAGATGTAACTCTGCGAGAAGAATTAACAGAACGCAGAGCAGTTTCTCAGAAAGCTTCCTTCCAGTTTTGAACGGAAGATATTTCCTTTTCCACCATAACCCTCTATGGGCTTCCCAATATCCCTTTGTCAATTCCACAAGAACAGCCTTAGCGAAAGGCTTCTTGAAGGGAAAGATGTAACTCTGTGAGGTGAATTAACAGAACACAGAGCAGTTTCTCAGAAAGCTTCTTTCCAGTTTTGAACGGAAGGTATTTCCTTTTTCACCATAGCCCTCTATGGGCTTCCAAATATCCCTTTGCCACTTCCACAAGAACAACCTTAGCGAAAATCTTCTTGAAGGGAAAGATGTAACTCTGTGACATGAATTAAGAGAACACAGAGCAGTTTCTCATAAAGCTTCTTTCCAGTTTTGAACGGAAGTATTTCCTGTTTCACCATAGCCCTCTATGGGCTTCCAAATATCCCTTTACCAATTCCACAAGAACAGCCTTAGCGAAAGGCTTCTTGAAGGGAAAGATGTAACTCTGTGAGATGAATTAACAGAACACAGAGCAGTTTCTCAGAAAGCTTCTTTCCAGTTTTCAACGGAAGATATTTCCTGTTTCACCATAGCCGTCTATGGGCTTCCAAATATCTCTTTGCCAATTCCACAAGAACAGCCTTAGCGAAAGGCTTCTTGAAGGGAAAGATGTAACTCTGTGAGATGAATTAACAGAACACAGAGCAGTTTCTCAGAAAGCTTCTTTCCAGTTTCGAACGGAAGTATTTCCTGTTTCACCAGAGCCCTCTATGTGCTTCCAAATATCCCTTTGTCAATTCCACAAGAACAGCCTTAGCGAAAGGTTTCTTGAAAGGAAAGATGTAACTCTGTGAGATGACTTAACAGAACACAGAGCAGTTTCTCAGAAAGTTTCTTTCCAGTTTTGAACGGAAGATATTTCCTTTTTCACCATTGCCCTCTATGGGCTTCCAAATACCCCTTTGCCAATTCCACAAGAACAGCCTTAGCGAAAGGCTTCTTGAAGGGAAAGATGTAACTCTGTGAGATGAATTAACAGAACACAGAGCAGTTTCTCAGAAAGCTTCTTTCCAGTTTTGAACGGAAGATATTTCCTTTTCCACCATAGCCCTCTATGGGCTTCCAAATATCCCTTATCAACTCCACAAGAACAGCCTTAGCGAAAGGCTTCTTGAAGGGAAAGATGTAACTCTGTGAGATGAATTAACAGAACACAGAGCAGTTTCTCAGAAAGCTTCTTTCCAGTTTTCAACGGAAGATATTTCCAGTTTCACCATAGCCCTCTAGGGGCTTCCAAATATCTCTTTGCCAATTCCACAAGAACAGCCTTAGCGAAACGCTTCTTGAAGGGAAAGATGTAACTCTGTGAGATGAATTAACAGAACACAGAGCAGTTTCTCAGAAAGCCTCTTTGCAGTTTCGAACGGAAGTATTTCCTGTTTCACCATAGCCCTCTATGGGCTTCCAAATATCCCTTTGCCAATTCCACAAGAACAGACTTAGCGAAAGTTTTCTTGAAGGGAAAGATGTAACTCTGTGAGATGAATTAAGAGAACACAGAGCAGTTTCTCAGAAAGCTTCTTTCCAGTTTTGAACGGAAGTATTTCCTGTTTCACCATAGCCCTCTATGGGCTTCCAAATATCCCTTTACCAATTCCACAAGAACAGCCTTAGCGAAAGGATTCTTGAAGGGAAAGATGTAACTCTGTGAGATGAATTAACAGAACACAGAGCAGTTTCTCAGAAATCTTCTTTCCAGTTTTGAACGGAAGATATTTCCTTTTTCACCATAGCCCTCTAGGGGCTTCCAAATATCCCTTTGCCAATTCTACAAGAACAGCCTTAGCGAAAGGCTTCTCGAGGGGAAAGATGTAACTCTGTGAGATGAATTAACAGAACACAGCGCTGTTTCTCAGAAAGCTTCTTTCCAGTTTTGAACGGAAGATATTTCCTTTTTCACCATAGACCTCTATGGGCTTCCAAATATCCCTTTGCCAATTCCACAAGAACAGCCTTAGCGAAAGGCTTCTTGAAGGGAAAGATGTAACTCTGCGAGAAGAATTAACAGAACACAGAGCAGTTTCTCAGAAAGATTCTTTCCAGTTTTGAACGGAAGATATTTCCTTTTTCACCATAGCCCTCTATGGGCTTCCAAATATCCCTTTGCCAATTCCACAAGAACAGCCTTAGAGAAAGGCTTCTTGACGGGAAAGATGTAACTCTGTGAGATGAATTAACAGAACACAGAGCAGTGTCTCAGAAAGCTTCTTTCCAGTTTTGAACGGAAGATATTTCCTGTTTCACCATAGCCCTCTATGGGCTTCCAAATATCCCTTTGCCAATTCCACAAGAACAGCCTTAGCGAAAGGCTTCATGAAGGGAAAGATGTAACTTTGTGAGATGAATTAAGAGAACACAGAGCAGTTTCTCAGAAAGCTTCTTTCCAGTTTGGAACGGAAGATATTTCCTTTTTCACCGTAGCCCTCTATGGGCTTCCAAATATCCCTTTGCCAATTCCACAAGAACAGCCTTAGCGAAATTCTTCTTGAAAGATGTAACTCTGCGAGAAGAATTAACAGAACGCAGAGCAGTTTCTCAGAAAGCTTCCTTCCAGTTTTGAACGGAAGATATTTCCTTTTCCACCATAACCCTCTATGGGATTCCCAATATCCCTTTGTCAATTCCACAAGAACAGCCTTAGCGAAAGGCTTCTTGAAGGGAAAGATGTAACTCTGTGAGATGAATTAACAGAACACAGAGCAGTTTCTCAGAAAGCTTCTTTCCAGTTTTGAACGGAAGATATTTCCTTTTTCACCATAGCCCTCTATGGGCTTCCAAATATCCCTTTGCCACTTCCACAAGAACAACCTTAGTGAAAATCTTCTTGAAGGGAAAGATGTAACTCTGTGACATGAATTAAGAGAACACAGAGCAGTTTCTCATAAAGCTTCTTTCCAGTTTTGAACGGAAGTATTTCCTGTTTCACCATAGCCCTCTATGGGCTTCCAAATATCCCTTTACCAATTCCACAAGAACAGCCTTAGCGAAAGGCTTCTTGAAGGGAAAGATGTAACTCTGTGAGATGAATTAACAGAACACAGAGCAGTTTCTCAGAAAGCTTCTTTCCAGTTTTCAACGGAAGATATTTCCTGTTTCACCATAGCCGTCTATGGGCTTCCAAATATCTCTTTGCCAATTCCACAAGAACAGCCTTAGCGAAAGGCTTCTTGAAGGGAAAGATGTAACTCTGTTAGATGAATTAACAGAACACAGAGCAGTTTCTCAGAAAGCTTCTTTCCAGTTTCGAACGGAAGTATTTCCTGTTTCACCAGAGCCCTCTATGTGCTTCCAAATATCCCTTTGTCAATTCCACAAGAACAGCCTTAGCGAAAGGTTTCTTGAAAGGAAAGATGTAACTCTGTGAGATGAATTAACAGAACACAGAGCAGTTTCTCAGAAAGTTTCTTTCCAGTTTTGAACGGAAGATATTTCCTTTTTCACCATAGCCCTCTATGGGCTTCCAAATATCCCTTTGCCAATTCCTCAAGAACAGCCTTAGCGAAAGGCTTCTTGAAGGGAAAGATGTAACTCTGTGAGATGAATTAACAGAACACAGAGCCGTTTCTCAGAAAGCTTCTTTCCAGTTTTGAACGGAAGATATTTCCTTTTTCACCATAGCCCTCTATGGGCTTCCAAATATCCCTTTGCCAATTCCACAAGAACAGCTTTAGCGAAAGGTTTCTTGAAGGGAAATATGTAACTCTGTGAGATGAATTAACAGAGCACAGAGCAGTTTCTCAGAAAGCTTCTTTCCAGTTTTGAACGGAAGATATTTCCTTTTTCACCATAGCCCTCTATGGGATTCCAAATATCCCTTTGCCAATTCCACAGGAACAGTCTTAGCGAAAGGCTTCTTGAAGGGAAAGATGTAACTCTGTGAGATGAATTAAGAGAACACAGAGCAGTTTCTCAGAAAGCTTCATTCCAGTTTTGAACGGAAGTATTTCCTGTTTCACCGTAGCCCTCTAAGGGCTTCCAAATATCCCTTTACCAATTCCACAAGAACAGCCTTAGCGTAGGGTTCTTGAAGGGAAAGATGTAACTCTGTGAGATGAATTAACAGAACACAGAGCAGTTTCTCAGAAAGCTTCTTTCCAATTTTTAACGGAAGATATTTCCTTTTTCACCATAGCCCTCTATGGGCTTCCAAATATCCCTTTGCCAATTTCACAAGAACAGCCTTAGCGAAAGGCTTCTTGAAGGGAAAGATGTAACTCTGTGAGATGAATTAACAGAACACAGAGCAGTTTCTCAGAAAGCTTCTTTCCAGTTTTGAACGGAAGTATTTTGTATTTCACCATAGCCCTCTATGGGCTTCCAAATATCCCTTTGCCAATTCCACAAGAACTGCCTTAGCGAAAGGCTTCTTGAAGGGAAAGATGTAACTCTGTGAGATGAATTACCAGAACACAGAGCAGTTTTTCAGAAAGATTCTTTCCAGTTTTTAACGGAAGATATTTCCTGTTTCACCATAGCCCTCTATGGGCTTCCAAATATCCCTTTGCCAATTCCACAAGAACTGCCTTAGCGAAAGGCTTCTTGACGGGAAAGATGTAACTCTGTGAGATGAATTACCAGAACACAGAGCAGTTTCTCAGAAAGATTCTTTCCAGTTTTTAACGGAAGATATTTCCTGTTTCACCATAGCCCTCTATGGGCTTCCAAATATCCGTTTGCCAATTCCACAAGAACAGCCTTAGCGAAAGGCTTCATGAAGGGAAAGATGTAACTTTGTGAGATGAATTAAGAGAACACAGAGCAGTTTCTCAGAAAGCTTCTTTCCAGTTTGGAACGGAAGATATTTCCTTTTTCACCATAGCCCTCTATGGGCTTCCAAATATCCCTTTGCCAATTCCACAAGAACAGCCTTAGCGAAAGGCTTCTTGAGGGGAAAGATGTAACTCTGTGAGATGAATTAACAGAACACAGAGCAGTTTCTCAGAAAGCTTCTTTCCAGTTTTGAACGGAAGATATTTCCTTTTTCACCATAGCCCTGTATGGGCTTCCAAATATCCCTTTGCCAATTCCACAAGAACAGCCTTAGCGAAAGGCTTCTTGAAAGGAAAGATGTAACTCTGCGAGAAGAATTAAAAGAACACAGAGCAGTTTCTCAGAAAGCTTCTTTCCAGTTTTGAACGGAAGGTATTTCCTTTTCCACCATAACCCTCTATGGGCTTCCAAATATCCCTTTGTCAATTCCACAAGAACAGCCTTAGCGAAAGGCTTCTTGAAGGGAAAGATGTAACTCTGTGAGATGAATTAACAGAACACAGAGCAGTTTCTCATAAAGCTTCTTTCCAGTTTTGAACGGAAGTGTTTCCTGTTTCACCATAGCCCTCTATGGGCTTCCAAATATCCCTTTACCAATTCCACAAGAACAGCCTTAGCGAAAGGCTTCTTGAAGGGAAAGATGTAACTCTGTGAGATGAATTAACAGAACACAGAGCAGTTTCTCAGAAAGCTTCTTTCCAGTTTTCAACGGAAGATATTTCCTGTTTCACCATAGCCGTCTATGGGCTTCCAAATATCTCTTTGCCAATTCCACAAGAACAGCCTTAGCGAAAGGTTTCTTGAAGGGAAAGATGTAACTCTGTGAGATGAATTAACAGAACACAGAGCAGTTTCTCAGAAAGCTTCTTTCCAGTTTCGAACGGAAGTATTTCCTGTTTCACCAGAGCCCTCTATGTGCTTCCAATTATCCCTTCGTCAATTCCACAAGAACAGCCTTAGCGAAAATTTTTTTGAAGGGAAAGATGTAACTCTGTGAGATGAATTAACAGAACACAGAGCAGTTTCTCAGAAAGCTTCTTTCCAGTTTGGAATGGAAGATATTTCCTTTTTCACCATAGCCCTCTATGGGCTTCCAAATATCCCTTTGCCAATTCCACAAGAACAGCCTTAGCGAAATTCTTCTTGAAAGATGTAACTCTGCGAGAAGAATTAACAGAACGCAGAGCAGTTTCTCAGAAAGCTTCCTTCCAGTTTTGATCGGAAGATATTTCCTTTTTCACCATAGCCCTCTAAGGGCTTCCAAATATCCCTTTGCCAATTCCACAAGAACAGCCTTAGCGAAAGGCTTCTTGAGGGGAAAGATGTAACTCTGTGAGATGAATTAACAGAACACAGAGCTGTTTCTCAGAAAGCTTCTTTCCAGTTTTGAACGGAAGATATTTCCTTTTTCACCATAGCCCTGTATGGGCTTCCAAATATCCCTTTGCCAATTCCACAAGAACAGCCTTAGCGAAAGGCTTCTTGAAGGGAAAGATGTAACTCTGCGAGAAGAATTAACAGAACACAGAGCAGTTTCTCAGAAAGCTTCTTTCCGGTTTTGAACGGAAGATATTTCCTTTTCCACCATAGCCCTCTATGGGCTTCCAAATATCCCTTTGCCAATTCCTCAAGAACAGCCTTAGCGAAAGGCTTCTTGAAGGGAAAGATGTAACTCTGTGAGATGAATTAACAGAACACAGAGCAGATTCTCAGAATGCTTCTTTCCAGTTTTGAACGGAAGATATTTCCTTTTTCACCATAGTCCTCTATGGGATTCCAAATATCCCTTTGCCAATTCCACAAGAACAGCTTTAGCGAAAGGCTTCTTGAAGGGAAAGATGTAACTCTGTGAGATTATTTAAGAGAACAGAGAGCAGTTTCTCAGAAAGATTCTTTCCAGTTTTGAACGGAAGATATTTCCTTTTTCACCATAGCCCTCTATGGTCTTCCAAATATCCCTTTGCCAATTCCACAAGAACAGCTTTAGCGAAAGGCTTCTTGACGGGAAAGATGTAACTCTGTGAGATGAATTACCAGAACACAGAGCAGTTTCTCAGAGAGATTCTTTCCAGTTTTTAACGGAAGATATTTCCTGTTTCACCATAGCACTCTATGGGCTTCCAAATATCCCTTTGCCAATTCCACAAGAACAGCCTTAGCGAAAGGCTTCATGAAGGGAAAGATGTAACTTTGTGAGATGAATTAAGAGAACACAGAGCAGTTTCTCAGAAAGCTTCTTTCCAGTTTTGAACGGAAGTATTTAATGTTTCACCATAGCCCTCTATGGGCTTCCAAATATCCCTTTACCAATTCCACAAGAACAGCCTTAGCGAAAGGCTTCTTGAAGGGAAAGATGTAACTCTGTGAGATGAATTAACAGAACACAGAGCAGTTTCTCAGAAAGCTTCTTTCCAGTTTTCAACGGAAGATATTTCCTGTTTCACCATAGCCGTCTATGGGCTTCCAAATATCTCTTTGCCAATTCCACAAGAACAGCCTTAGCGAAAGGTTTCTTGAAGGGAAAGATGTAACTCTGTGAGATGAATTAACAGAACACAGAGCAGTTTCTCAGAAAGCTTCTTTCCAGTTTCGAACGGAAGTGTTTCCTGTTTCACCAGAGCCCTCTATGTGCTTCCAAATATCCCTTTGTCAATTCCACAAGAACAGCCTTAGCGAAAGTTTTCTTGAAGGGAAAGATGTAACTCTGTGAGATGAATTAACAGAACACAGAGCAGTTTCTCAGAAAGTTTCTTTCCAGTTTTGAACGGAAGATATTTCCTTTTCACCATTGCCCTCTATGGGCTTCCAAATACCCCTTTGCCAATTCCACAAGAACAGCCTTAGCGAAAGGCTTCTTGAAGGGAAAGATGTAACTCTGCGAGAAGAATTAACAGAACACAGAGCAGTTTCTCAGAAAGCTTCTTTCCGGTTTTGAACGGAAGATATTTCCTTTTCCACCATAGCCCTCTATGGGCTTCCAAATATCCCTTTGCCAATTCCTCAAGAACAGCCTTAGCGAAAGGCTTCTTGAAGGGAAAGATGTAACTCTGTGAGATGAATTAACAGAACACAGAGCAGTTTCTCAGAAAGCTTCTTTCCAGTTTTGAACGGAAGATATTTCCTTTTTCACCATAGCCCTCTTTGGGCTTCCAAATATCCCTTTGCCTATTCCACAAGAACAGCTTTAGCGAAAGGTTTCTTGAAGGGAAATATGTAACTCTGTGAGATGAATTAACAGAACACAGAGCAGTTTCTCAGAAAGCTTCTTTCCAGTTTTGAACGGAAGATATTTCCTTTTTCACCATAGCCCTCTAGGGGATTCCAAATATCCCTTTGCCAATTCCACAGGAACAGTCTTAGCGAAAGTCTTCTTGAAGGGAAAGATGTAACTCTGTGAGATGAATTGAGAGAACACAGAGCAGTTTCTCAGAAAGCTTCATTCCAGTTTTGAACGGAAGTATTTCCTGTTTCACCGTAGCCCTCTAAGGGCTTCCAAATATCCCTTTACCAATTCCACAAGAACAGCCTTAGCGTAGGCTTCTTGAAGGGAAAGATGTAACTCTGTGAGATGAATTAACAGAACACAGAGCAGTTTCTCAGAAAGCTTCTTTCCAGTTTTGAACGGAAGATATTTCCTTTTTTACCATAGCACTCTATGGGCTTCCAAATATCCCTTTGAAAATTCCACAAGAACAGCCTTAGCGAAAGGCTTCTTGAAGGGAAAGATGTAACTCTGTGATATGACTTAACAGAACACAGAGCAGTTTCTCAGAAAGCTTCTTTCCAGTTTCGAACGGAAGATATTTCCTTTTTCACCGAAGCCCTCTATGGGCTTCCAAATATCCCTTTGCCAATTCCACAAGAACTGCCTTAGCGAAAGGCTTCTTGAAGGGAAAGATGTAACTCTGTGAGATGAATTAACAGAACACAGAGCAGACTCTCAGAATGCTTCTATCCAATTTTGAACGGAAGATATTTCCTTTTTCACCATAGTCCTCTATGGGATTCCAAATATCCCTTTGCCAATTCCACAAGAACAGCTTTAGCGAAAGGCTTCTTGAAGGGAAAGATGTAACTTTGTGAGATGAATTAAGAAAACACAGAGCAGTTTCTCAGAAAACTTCTATCCAGTTTTGAACGGAAGATATTTCCTTTTTCACCATAGCCCTCTATGGGCTTCTAAATATCCCTTTGCCAATTCCACCAGAACAGCCTTAGCGAAAGGCTTCTTGAAGGGAAAGATGTAACTCTGCGACAAGAATTAACAGAACACAGAGCAGTTTCTCACAAAGCTTCTTTCCAGTTTTGAACGGAAGATATTTCCTTTTTCACCATAGCCCTCTATGGGCTTCCAAATATTCCTTTGCCAATTCCACAAGAACAGCCTTAGCGAAAGGCTTCTTGAGGGGAAAGATGTAACTCTGTGAGATGAATTAACAGAACACAGAGCTGTTTCTCAGAAAGCTTCTTTCCAGTTTTGAACGGAAGATATTTCCTTTTACACCATAGCCCTCTATGGGCTTCCAAATATCCCTTTGCCAATTCCACAAGAACAGCCTTAGCGAAAGGCTTCTTGAAGGGAAAGATGTAACTCTGCGAGAAGAATTAACAGAACACAGAGCAGTTTCTCAGAAAGCCTCTTTCCAGTTTTGAACGGAAGATATTTCCTTTTTCAACATAGCCCTCTCTGGGCTTCCAAATATCCCTTTGCCAATTCCACAAGAACAGCCGTAGCGAAAGGCTTCTTGAAGGGAAAGATGTAACTCTGTGAGATGAATTAACAGTACACAGAGCATTTTCTCAGAAAGCTTCTTTCCAGTTCTGAACGGAAGATATTTCCTTTTTCACCATATCCCTCTATGGGCTTCCAAATATCCCTTTGCCAATTCCACAAGAACAGCCTTAGCGAAAAGCTTCTTGAAGGGAAAGATGTAACTCTGTGAGATGAATTATCAGAACACAGAGCAGTTTCTCACAAAGCTTCCTTCCAGTTTTGAACGGAAGATATTTCCTGTTTCACCATATCCCTCTATGGGCTTCCAAATATCCCTTTGCCAATTACACAAGAACAGACTTAGCGAAAGGCTTCATGAAGGGAAAGATGTAACATTGTGAGATGAATTAAGAGAACACAGAGCAGTTTCTCAGAAAGCTTCTTTCCAGTTTGGAATGGAAGATATTTCCTTTTTCACCATAGCCCTCTATCGGCTTCCAAATATCCCTTTGCCAATTCCACAAGAACAGCCTTAGCGAAATTCTTCTTGAAAGATGTAACTCTGCGAAAATAATTAACAGAACGCAGAGCAGTTTCTCAGAAAGCTTACTTCCAGTTTTGAACGGAAGATATTTCCTTTTTCACCATAGCTCTCTAAGAGCTTCCAAATATCCCTTTGCCAATTCCACAAGAACAGCCTTAGCGAAAGGCTTCTTGAGGGGAAAGATGTAACTCTGTGAGATGAATTAACAGAACACAGAGGTGTTTCTCAGAAAGCTTCTTTCCAGTTTTGAAGGGAAGATATTTCTTTTTTCACCATAGCCCTGTATGGGCTTCCAAATATCCCTTTGCCAATTCCACAAGAACAGCCTTAGCTAAAGGCTTCTTGAAAGGAAAGATGTAACTCTGCGAGAAGAATTAACAGAACACAGAGCATTTTCTCAGGAAGCTTCTTTCCAGTTTTGAACGGAAGATATTTCCTTTTCCACCATAACCCTCTATGGGCTTCCAAATATCCCTTTGCCAATTCCACAAGAACACCTTAGCGAAAGGCTTCTTGAAGGGAAAGATGTAACTCTGCGAGAAGAATTAAGAGAACACAGAGCAGTTTCTCAGAAAGCCTCTTTCCAGTTTTGAAAGGAAGATATTTCCTTTTTCAACATAGCCCTCTCTGGGCTTCCAAATATCCCTTTGCCAATTCCACAAGAACAGCCGTAGCGAAAGGCTTCTTGAAGGGAAAGAATTAACTCTGTGAGATGAATTAACAGAACACAGAGCAGTTTCTCAGAAAGCTTCTTTCCAGTTCTGAGAGGAAGATATTTCCTTTTTCACCATATCCCTCTATGGGCTTCCAAATATCCCTTTGCCAATTCCACAAGAACAGCCTTAGCGAAATTCTTCTTGAAAGATGTAACTCTGCGAAAAGAATTAACAGAACGCAGAGCAGTTTCTCAGAAAGCTTCCTTCCAGTTTTGAACGGAAGATATTTCCTTTTTCACCATAGCCCTCTAAGGACTTCCAAATATCCCTTTGCCAATTCCTCAAGAACAGCCTTAGCGAAAGGCTTCTTGAAGGGAAAGATGTAACTCTGTGAGATGAATTAACAGAACACAGAGCAGTTTCTCAGAAAGCTTCTTTCCAGTTTTGAACGGAAGATATTTCCTTTTTCACCATAGCCCTCTTTGGGCTTCCAAATATCCCTTTGCCTATTCCACAAGAACAGCTTTAGCGAAAGGTTTCTTGAAGGGAAATATGTAACTCTGTGAGATGAATTAACAGAACACAGAGCAGTTTCTCAGAAAGCTTCTTTCCAGTTTTGAACGGAAGATATTTCCTTTTTCACCATAGCCCTCTATGGGATTCCAAATATCCCTTTGCCAATTCCACAGGAACAGTCTTAGCGAAAGGCTTCTTGAAGGGAAAGATGTAACTCTGTGAGATGAATTGAGAGAACACAGAGCAGTTTCTCAGAAAGCTTCATTCCAGTTTTGAACGGAAGTATTTCCTGTTTCACCGTAGCCCTCTAAGGGCTTCCAAATATCCCTTTACCAATTCCACAAGAACAGCCTTAGCGTAGGCTTCTTGAAGGGAAAGATGTAACTCTGTGAGATGAATTAACAGAACACAGAGCAGTTTCTCAGAAAGCTTCTTTCCAGTTTTGAACGGAAGATATTTCCTTTTTCACCATAGCCCTCTATGGGCTTCCAAATATCCCATTGCCAATTCCACAAGAACAGCTTTAGCGAAAGGTTTCTTGAAGGGAAATATGTAACTCTGTGAGATGAATTAACAGAACACAGAGCAGTTTCTCAAAAAGCTTCTTTCCAGTTTTTAACGGAAGATATTTCGTTTTTCACCATAGCCCTCTATGGGCTTCCAAATATCCCTTTGCCAATTTCACAAGAACAGCCTTAGCGAAAGGCTTCTTGAAGGGAAAGATGTAATTCTGTGAGATGAATTAACAGAACACAGAGCAGTTTCTCAGAAAGCTTCTATCCAGTTTTGAACGGAAGTATTTTGTATTTCACCATAGCCGTCTATGGGCTTCCAAATATCCCTTTGTCAATTCCACAAGAACAGCCTTAGCGAAAGGTTTCTTGAAGGGAAAGATGTAACTCTGTGAGATGAATTAAGAGAACACAGAGCAGTTTCTCAGAAAGCTTCTTTCCAGTTTTGAACGGAAGATATTTCCTTTTTTACCATAGCACTCTATGGGCTTCCAAATATCCCTTTGAAAATTCCACAAGAACAGCCTTAGCGAAAGGCTTCTTTAAGGGAAAGATGTAACTCTGTGATATGACTTAACAGAACACAGAGCAGTTTCTCAGAAAGCTTCTTTCCAGTTTCGAACGGAAGATATTTCCTTTTTCACCGAAGCCCTCTATGGGCTTCCAAATATCCCTTTGCCAATTCCACAAGAACTGCCTTAGCGAAAGGCTTCTTGAAGGGAAAGATGTAACTCTGTGAGATGAATTAACAGAACACAGAGCAGACTCTCAGAATGCTTCTATCCAATTTTGAACGGAAGATATTTCCTTTTTCACCATAGTCCTCTATGGGATTCCAAATATCCCTTTGCCAATTCCACAAGAACAGCTTTAGCGAAAGGCTTCTTGAAGGGAAAGATGTAACTTTGTGAGATGAATTAAGAAAACACAGAGCAGTTTCTCAGAAAACTTCTATCCAGTTTTGAACGGAAGATATTTCCTTTTTCACCATAGCCCTCTATGGGCTTCTAAATATCCCTTTGCCAATTCCACCAGAACAGCCTTAGCGAAAGGCTTCTTGAAGGGAAAGATGTAACTCTGCGACAAGAATTAACAGAACACAGAGCAGTTTCTCACAAAGCTTCTTTCCAGTTTTGAACGGAAGATATTTCCTTTTTCACCATAGCCCTCTATGGGCTTCCAAATATTCCTTTGCCAATTCCACAAGAACAGCCTTAGCGAAAGGCTTCTTGAGGGGAAAGATGTAACTCTGTGAGATGAATTAACAGAACACAGAGCTGTTTCTCAGAAAGCTTCTTTCCAGTTTTGAACGGAAGATATTTCCTTTTACACCATAGCCCTCTATGGGCTTCCAAATATCCCTTTGCCAATTCCACAAGAACAGCCTTAGCGAAAGGCTTCTTGAAGGGAAAGATGTAACTCTGCGAGAAGAATTAACAGAACACAGAGCAGTTTCTCAGAAAGCCTCTTTCCAGTTTTGAACGGAAGATATTTCCTTTTTCAACATAGCCCTCTCTGGGCTTCCAAATATCCCTTTGCCAATTCCACAAGAACAGCCGTAGCGAAAGGCTTCTTGAAGGGAAAGATGTAACTCTGTGAGATGAATTAACAGAACACAGAGCATTTTCTCAGAAAGCTTCTTTCCAGTTCTGAACGGAAGATATTTCCTTTTTCACCATATCCCTCTATGGGCTTCCAAATATCCCTTTGCCAATTCCACAAGAACAGCCTTAGCGAAAAGCTTCTTGAAGGGAAAGATGTAACTCTGTGAGATGAATTATCAGAACACAGAGCAGTTTCTCACAAAGCTTCCTTCCAGTTTTTAACGGAAGATATTTCCTGTTTCACCATATCCCTCTATGGGCTTCCAAATATCCCTTTGCCAATTACACAAGAACAGACTTAGCGAAAGGCTTCATGAAGGGAAAGATGTAACATTGTGAGATGAATTAAGAGAACACAGAGCAGTTTCTCAGAAAGCTTCTTTCCAGTTTGGAATGGAAGATATTTCCTTTTTCACCATAGCCATCTATCGGCTTCCAAATATCCCTTTGCCAATTCCACAAGAACAGCCTTAGCGAAATTCTTCTTGAAAGATGTAACTCTGCGAAAATAATTAACAGAACGCAGAGCAGTTTCTCAGAAAGCTTACTTCCAGTTTTGAACGGAAGATATTTCCTTTTTCACCATAGCTCTCTAAGGGCTTCCAAATATCCCTTTGCCAATTCCACAAGAACAGCCTTAGCGAAAGGCTTCTTGAGGGGAAAGATGTAACTCTGTGAGATGAATTAACAGAACACAGAGGTGTTTCTCAGAAAGCTTCTTTCCAGTTTTGAACGGAAGATATTTCTTTTTTCACCATAGCCCTGTATGGGCTTCCAAATATCCCTTTGCCAATTCCACAAGAACAGCCTTAGCTAAAGGCTTCTTGAAAGGAAAGATGTAACTCTGCGAGAAGAATTAACAGAACACAGAGCATTTTCTCAGGAAGCTTCTTTCCAGTTTTGAACGGAAGATATTTCCTTTTCCACCATAACCCTCTATGGGCTTCCAAATATCCCTTTGCCAATTCCACAAGAACACCTTAGCGAAAGGCTTCTTGAAGGGAAAGATGTAACTCTGCGAGAAGAATTAAGAGAACACAGAGCAGTTTCTCAGAAAGCCTCTTTCCAGTTTTGAAAGGAAGATATTTCCTTTTTCAACATAGCCCTCTCTGGGCTTATAAATATCCCTTTGCCAATTCCACAAGAACAGCCGTAGCGAAAGGCTTCTTGAAGGGAAAGAAGTAACTCTGTGAGATGAATTAACAGAACACAGAGCAGTTTCTCAGAAAGCTTCTTTCCAGTTCTGAGAGGAAGATATTTCTTTTTCACCATATCCCTCTATGGGCTTCCAAATATCCCTTTGCCAATTCCACAAGAACAGCCTTAGCGAAAGGCTTCATGAAGGGAAAGATGTAACATTGTGAGATGAATTAAGAGAACACAGAGCAGTTTCTCCGAAAGCTTCTTTCCAGTTTGGAATGGAAGATATTTCTTTTTTCACCATAGCCCTCTATCGGCTTCCAAATATCCCTTTGCCAATTCCACAAGAACAGCCTTAGCGAAATTCTTCTTGAAAGATGTAACTCTGCGAAAAGAATTAACAGAACGCAGAGCAGTTTCTCAGAAAGCTTCCTTCCAGTTTTGAACGGAAGATATTTCCTTTTTCACCATAGCCCTCTAAGGACTTCCAAATATCCCTTTGCCAATTCCTCAAGAACAGCCTTAGCGAAAGGCTTCTTGAAGGGAAAGATGTAACTCTGTGTGATGAATTAACAGAACACAGAGCAGTTTCTCAGAAAGCTTCTTTCCAGTTTTGAACGGAAGATATTTCCTTTTTCACCATAGCCCTGTATGGGCTTCCAAATATCCCTTTGCCAATTCCACAAGAACAGCCTTAGCTAAAGGCTTTTTGAAAGGAAAGATGTAACTCTGTGAGAAGAATTAACAGAACACAGAGCATTTTCTCAGAAAGCTTCTTTCCAGTTTTGAACGGAAGATATTTCCTTTTCCAATATAACCCTCTATGGGCTTCCAAATATCCCTTTGCCACTTCCACAAGAACAGTCTTAGCGAAAGGCTTCTTGAAGGGAAAGATGTAACTCTGTGAGATGAATTAACAGAACACAGAGCAGTTTCTCAGAAAGGTTCTTTCCAGTTTTGAACGGAAGATATTTCCTGTTTCACCATAGCCCTCTATGGGCTTCCAAATATCCCTTTGCCAATTCCACAAGAACAGCCTTAGCGAAAGGCTTCTTGAAGGGAAAGATGTAACTCTGTGAGATGAATTAACAGAACACAGAGCAGTTTCTCCGAAAGCTTCTTTCCAGTTTCGAACGGAAGTATTTCCTGTTTCACCATAGCCCTCTATGGGCTTCCAAATATCCCTTTGTCAATTCCACAAGAACAGACTTAGCGAAAGGTTTCTTGAAGGGAAAGATGTAACTCTGTGAGATGAATTAAGAGAACACAGAGCAGTTTCTCAGAAAGCTTCTTTCCAGTTTTGAACGGAAGATATTTCTTTTTTCACCTTTGCCCTCTATGGGATTCCAAATATCCCTTTGTCAATTCCACAAGAACAGCCTTAGCGAAAGGCTTCTTGAAGGGAAAGATGTAACTCTGTGAGATGAATTAACAGAACACAGAGCAGTTTCTCAGAAAGCTTCTTTCCAGTTGCGAACGGAAGATATTTCCTTTTTCAGCATAGCCCTCTATGGGCTTCCAAATATGCCTTTGCCAATTCCACAAGAACTGCCTTAGCGAAAGGCTCCTTGAAGGGAAAGATGTAACTCTGTGAGACGAATTAACAGAACACAGAGCAGTTTCTCAGAAAGCTTCTTTCCAGTTTTGAACGGAAGATATTTCCTTTTTCACCATAGTCCTCTATGGGCTTCCAAATATCCCTTTGCCAATTCCACAAGAACAGCTTTAGCGAAAGGCTTCTTGAAGGGAAAGATGTAACTTTGTGAGATGAATTAAGAAAACACAGAGCAGTTTCTCAGAAAACTTCTTTCCAGTTTTGAACGGAAGATATTTCCTTTTTCACCATAGCCCTCTATGGGCTTCCAAATATCCCTTTGCCAATTCCACAAGAACAGCCTTCGCGAAAGGCTTCTTGAAAGGGAAGATGTAACTCTGCGAGAAGAATTAACAGTACACAGAGCAGTTTCTTAGAAAGCTTCTTTCCAGTTTGGAACGGAAGATATTTCCTTTTTCACCATAGCCCTCTATGGGCTTCCAAATATCCCTTTGCCAATTCCACAAGAACAGCCTTAGCGAAAGGCTTCTCGAGGGGAAAGATGTAACTCTGTGAGATGAATTAACAGAACACAGCGCTGTTTCTCAGAAAGCTTCTTTCCAGTTTTGAACGGAAGATATTTCCTTTTTCACCATAGCCCTCTATGGGCTTCCAAATATCCCTTTGCCAATTCCACCAGAACAGCTTTAGCGAAAGGTTTCTTGAAGGGAAAGATGTAACTCTGTGAGATGAATTAACAGAACACAGAGCAGTTTCTCAGAAAGCTTCTTTCCAGTTTTGAACGGAAGATATTACCTTTTTCACCATAGCCCTCTATGGGCTTCCAAATATCCCTTTGCCAATTCCACAGGAACAGTCTTAGCGAAAGGCTTCTTGAAGGGAAAGATGTAACTCTGTGAGATGAATTAACAGAACACAGAGCAGTTTCTCAGAAAGCTTCTTTCCAGTTTCGAACGGAAGTATTTCCTGTTTCACCATAGCCTTCTATGGGCTTCCAAATATCCGTTTGTCAATTCCACAAGAACAGCCTTAGCGAAAGGTTTCTTGAAGGGAAAGATGTAACTCTGTGAGATGAATTAACAGAACACAGAGCAGTTTCTCATAAAGCTTCTTTCCAGTTTTGAACGGAAGTATTTCCTGTTTCACCGTAGCCCTCTATGGGCTTCCAAATATCCCTTATCAACTCCACAAGAACAGCCTTAGCGAAAGGCTTCTTGAAGGGAAAGATGTAACTCTGTGAGATGAATTAACAGAACACAGAGCAGTTTCTCAGAAAGCTTCTTTCCAGTTTTCAACGGAAGATATTTCCTGTTTCACCATAGCCCTCTATGGGCTTCCAAATATCTCTTTGCCAATTCCACAAGAACAGCCTTAGCGAAACGCTTCTTGAAGGGAAAGATGTAACTCTGTGAGATGAATTAACAGAACACAGAGCAGTTTCTCAGAAAGCCTCTTTGCAGTTTCGAACGGAAGTATTTCCTGTTTCACCATAGCCCTCTATGGGCTTCCAAATATCCCTTTGTCAATTCCACAAGAACAGACTTAGCGAAAGTTTTCTTGAAGGGAAAGATATAACTCTGTGAGATGAATTAAGAGAACACAGAGCAGTTTCTCAGAAAGCTTCTTTCCAGTTTGGAACGGAAGATATTTCCTTTTTCACCATAGCCCTCTATGGGATTCCAAATATCCCTTTGCCACTTCCACAAGAACAGTCTTAGCGAAAGGCTTCTTGAAGGGAAAGATGTAACTCTGTGAGATGAATTAAGAGAACACAGAGCAGTTTCTCAGAAAGCTTCTTTCCAGTTTTGAACGGAAGTATTTCCTGTTTCACCATAGCCCTCTATGGGCTTCCAAATATCCCTTTACAAATTCCACAAGAACAGCCTTAGCGAAAGGATTCTTGAAGGGAAAGATGTAACTCTGTGAGATGAATTAACAGAACACAGAGCAGTTTCTCAGAAATCTTCTTTCCAGTTTTGAACGGAAGATATTTCCTTTTTCACCATAGCCCTCTATGGGCTTCCAAATATCCCTTTGCCAATTCCACAAGAACAGCCTTAGCGAAAGGCTTCTCGAGGGGAAAGATGTAACTCTGTGAGATGAATTAACAGAACACAGCGCTGTTTCTCAGAAAGCTTCTTTCCAGTTTTGAACGGAAGATATTTCCTTTTTCACCATAGCCCTCTATGGGCTTCCAAATATCCCTTTGCCAATTCCACAAGAACAGCCTTAGCGAAAGGCTTCTTGAAGGGAAAGATGTAACTCTGCGAGAAGAATTAACAGAACACAGAGCAGTTTCTCAGAAAGCTTCTTTCCAGTTTTGAACGGAAGATATTTCCTTTTCCACCATAGCCCTCTATGGGTTTCCAAATATCCCTTTGCCAATTCCACAAGAACAGCCTTAGCGAAAGGCTTCTTGAAGGGAAAGATATAACTCTGCGAGATGAATTAACAGAACACAGAGCAGTTTCTCAGAAAGCTTCTTTCCAGTTTTGAACGGAAGATATTTCCTTTTTCACCATAGCCCTCTATGGGCTTCCAAATATCCCTTTGCCAATTCCACCAGAACAGCTTTAGCGAAAGGTTTCTTGAAGGGAAAGATGTAACTCTGTGAGATGAATTAACAGAACACAGAGCAGTTTCTCAGAAAGCTTCTTTCCAGTTTTGAACGGAAGATATTTTCTTTTTCACCATAGCCCTCTATGGGTTTCCAAATAACCCTTTGCCAATTCCACAGGAACAGTCTTAGCGAAAGGCTTCTTGAAGGGAAAGATGTAACTCTGTTGGATGAATTAAGAGAACACAGAGCAGTTTCTCAGAAAGCTTCTTTCCAGTTTTGAACGGAAGTATTACCTCTTTCACCGTAGCCCTCTATGGGCTTCCAAATATCCCTTTACCAATTCCACAAGAACAGCCTTAGTGAAAGGCTTCTTGAAGGGAAAGATGTAACTCTGTGAGATGAATTAACAGAACACAGAGCAGTTTCTCAGAAAGCTTCTTTCCAGTTTTGAACGGAAGATATTTCCTTTTTCACCATGGCCCTCTATGGACTTCCAAATATCCCTTTGCCAATTCCACAAGAACAGCCTTAGCGAAAGGCTTCTTGAAGGGAAAGATGTAACTCTGTGAGATGAATTAACAGAACACAGAGCAGTTTCTCAGAAAGCTTCTTTCCAGTTTCGAACGGAAGTATTTCCTGTTTCACCATAGCCTTGTATGGGCTTCCAAATATCCGTTTGTCAATTCCACAAGAACAGCCTTAGCGAAAGGTTTCTTGAAGGGAAAGATGTAACTCTGTGAGATGAATTAAGAGAACACAGAGCAGTTTCTCAGAAAGATTCTTTCCAGTTTTGAACGGAAGATATTTCCTATTTCACCATAGCCCTCTATGGGCTTCCAAATATCCATTTGCCAATTCCACAAGAACAGCCTTAGCGAAAGGCTTCTTGACGGGAAAGATGTAACTCTGTGAGATGAATTAACAGAACACAGAGCAGTGTCTCAGAAAGCTTCTTTCCAGTTTTTAACGGAAGATATTTCCTGTTTCACCATAGCCCTCTATGGGCTTCCAAATATCCCTTTGCCAATTCCACAAGAACAGCCTTAGCGAAAGGCTTCATGAAGGGAAAGAAGTAACTTTGTGAGATGAATTAAGAGAACACAGAGCAGTTTCTCAGAAAGCTTCTTTCCAGTTTGGAACGGAAGATATTTCCTTTTTCACCATAGCCCTCTATGGGCTTCCAAATATCCCTTTGCCAATTCCACAAGAACAGCCTTAGCGAAATTCTTCTTGAAAGATGTAACTCTGCGAGAAGAATTATCAGAACGCAGAGCAGTTTCTCAGAAAGCTTCCTTCCAGTTTTGAACGGAAGATATTTCCTTTTCCACCATAACCCTCTATGGGCTTCCCAATATCCCTTTGTCAATTCCACAAGAACAGCCTTAGCGAAAGGCTTCTTGAAGGGAAAGATGTAACTTTGTGAGATGAATTAAGAGAACACAGAGCAGTTTCTCATAAAGCTTCTTTCCAGTTTTGAACGGAAGTATTTCCTGTTTCACCGTAGCCCTCTATGGGCTTCCAAATATCCCTTATCAACTCCACAAGAACAGCCTTAGCGAAAGGCTTCTTGAAGGGAAAGATGTAACTCTGTGAGATGAATTAACAGAACACAGAGCAGTTTCTCAGAAAGCTTCTTTCCAGTTTTCAACGGAAGATATTTCCTGTTTCACCATAGCCCTCTATGGGCTTCCAAATATCTCTTTGCCAATTCCACAAGAACAGCCTTAGCGAAAGGCTTCTTGAAGGGAAAGATGTAACTCTGTGAGATGAATTAACAGAACACAGAGCAGTTTCTCAGAAAGCCTCTTTGCAGTTTCGAACGGAAGTATTTCCTGTTTCACCATAGCCCTCTATGGGCTTCCAAATATCCCTTTGTCAATTCCACAAGAACAGACTTAGCGAAAGTTTTCTTGAAGGGAAAGATATAACTCTGTGAGATGAATTAAGAGAACACACAGCAGTTTCTCAGAAAGCTTCTTTCCAGTTTGGAACGGAAGATATTTCCTTTTTCACCATAGCCCTCTATGGGATTCCAAATATCCCTTTGCCACTTCCACAAGAACAGTCTTAGCGAAAGGCTTCTTGAAGGGAAAGATGTAACTCTGTGAGATGAATTAAGAGAACACAGAGCAGTTTCTCAGAAAGCTTCTTTCCAGTTTTGAACGGAAGTATTTCCTGTTTCACCATAGCCCTCTATGGGCTTCCAAATATCCCTTTACCAATTCCACAAGAACAGCCTTAGCGAAAGGATTCTTGAAGGGAAAGATGTAACTCTGTGAGATGAATTAACAGAACACAGAGCAGATTCTCAGAAATCTTCTTTCCAGTTTTGAACGGAAGATATTTCCTTTTTCACCATAGCCCTCTATGGGCTTCCAAATATCCCTTTGCCAATTCCACAAGAACAGCCTTAGCGAAAGGCTTCTCGAGGGGAAAGATGTAACTCTGTGAGATGAATTAACAGAACACAGCGCTGTTTCTCAGAAAGCTTCTTTCCAGTTTTGAACGGAAGATATTTCCTTTTTCACCATAGCCCTCTATGGGCTTCCAAATATCCCTTTGCCAATTCCACAAGAACAGCCTTAGCGAAAGGCTTCTTGAAGGGAAAGATGTAACTCTGCGAGAAGAATTAACAGAACACAGAGCAGTTTCTCAGAAAGCTTCTTTCCAGTTTTGAACGGAAGATATTTCCTTTTCCACCATAGCCCTCTATGGGTTTCCAAATATCCCTTTGCCAATTCCACAAGAACAGCCTTAGCGAAAGGCTTCTTGAAGGGAAAGATATAACTCTGCGAGATGAATTAACAGAACACAGAGCAGTTTCTCAGAAAGCTTCTTTCCAGTTTTGAACGGAAGATATTTCCTTTTTCACCATAGCCCTCTATGGGCTTCCAAATATCCCTTTGCCAATTCCACCAGAACAGCTTTAGCGAAAGGTTTCTTGAAGGGAAAGATGTAACTCTGTGAGATGAATTAACAGAACACAGAGCAGTTTCTCAGAAAGCTTCTTTCCAGTTTTGAACGGAAGATATTTTCTTTTTCACCATAGCCCTCTATGGGTTTCCAAATAACCCTTTGCCAATTCCACAGGAACAGTCTTAGCGAAAGGCTTCTTGAAGGGAAAGATGTAACTCTGTTGGATGAATTAAGAGAACACAGAGCAGTTTCTCAGAAAGCTTCTTTCCAGTTTTGAACGGAAGTATTACCTCTTTCACCGTAGCCCTCTATGGGCTTCCAAATATCCCTTTACCAATTCCACAAGAACAGCCTTAGTGAAAGGCTTCTTGAAGGGAAAGATGTAACTCTGTGAGATGAATTAACAGAACACAGAGCAGTTTCTCAGAAAGCTTCTTTCCAGTTTTGAACGGAAGATATTTCCTTTTTCACCATGGCCCTCTATGGACTTCCAAATATCCCTTTGCCAATTCCACAAGAACAGCCTTAGCGAAAGGCTTCTTGAAGGGAAAGATGTAACTCTGTGAGATGAATTAACAGAACACAGAGCAGTTTCTCAGAAAGCTTCTTTCCAGTTTCGAACGGAAGTATTTCCTGTTTCACCATAGCCTTGTATGGGCTTCCAAATATCCGTTTGTCAATTCCACAAGAACAGCCTTAGCGAAAGGTTTCTTGAAGGGAAAGATGTAACTCTGTGAGATGAATTAAAAGAACACAGAGCAGTTTCTCAGAAAGATTCTTTCCAGTTTTGAACGGAAGATATTTCCTATTTCACCATAGCCCTCTATGGGCTTCCAAATATCCATTTGCCAATTCCACAAGAACAGCCTTAGCGAAAGGCTTCTTGACGGGAAAGATGTAACTCTGTGAGATGAATTAACAGAACACAGAGCAGTGTCTCAGAAAGCTTCTTTCCAGTTTTTAACGGAAGATATTTCCTGTTTCACCATAGCCCTCTATGGGCTTCCAAATATCCCTTTGCCAATTCCACAAGAACAGCCTTAGCGAAAGGCTTCATGAAGGGAAAGAAGTAACTTTGTGAGATGAATTAAGAGAACACAGAGCAGTTTCTCAGAAAGCTTCTTTCCAGTTTGGAACGGAAGATATTTCCTTTTTCACCATAGCCCTCTATGGGCTTCCAAATATCCCTTTGCCAATTCCACAAGAACAGCCTTAGCGAAATTCTTCTTGAAAGATGTAACTCTGCGAGAAGAATTATCAGAACGCAGAGCAGTTTCTCAGAAAGCTTCCTTCCAGTTTTGAAAGGAAGATATTTCCTTTTCCACCATAACCCTCTATGGGCTTCCCAATATCCCTTTGTCAATTCCACAAGAACAGCCTTAGCGAAAGGCTTCTTGAAGGGAAAGATGTAACTTTGTGAGATGAATTAAGAGAACACAGAGCAGTTTCTCATAAAGCTTCTTTCCAGTTTTGAACGGAAGTATTTCCTGTTTCACCGTAGCCCTCTATGGGCTTCCAAATATCCCTTATCAACTCCACAAGAACAGCCTTAGCGAAAGGCTTCTTGAAGGGAAAGATGTAACTCTGTGAGATGAATTAACAGAACACAGAGCAGTTTCTCAGAAAGCTTCTTTCCAGTTTTCAACGGAAGATATTTCCTGTTTCACCATAGCCCTCTATGGGCTTCCAAATATCTCTTTGCCAATTCCACAAGAACAGCCTTAGCGAAACGCTTCTTGAAGGGAAAGATGTAACTCTGTGAGAAGAATTAACAGAACACAGAGCAGTTTCTCAGAAAGCCTCTTTGCAGTTTCGAACGGAAGTATTTCCTGTTTCACCATAGCCCTCTATGGGCTTCCAAATATCCCTTTGTCAATTCCACAAGAACAGACTTAGCGAAAGTTTTCTTGAAGGGAAAGATATAACTCTGTGAGATGAATTAAGAGAACACACAGCAGTTTCTCAGAAAGCTTCTTTCCAGTTTGGAACGGAAGATATTTCCTTTTTCACCATAGCCCTCTATGGGATTCCAAATATCCCTTTGCCACTTCCACAAGAACAGTCTTAGCGAAAGGCTTCTTGA
Source organism: Chlorocebus sabaeus (assembly GCF_047675955.1). Taxonomy (NCBI): domain Eukaryota; kingdom Metazoa; phylum Chordata; class Mammalia; order Primates; family Cercopithecidae; genus Chlorocebus; species Chlorocebus sabaeus. The sequence continues at coordinate 202,126 of NW_027327728.1, forward strand.
AGGGAAAGATGTAACTCTGTGAGATGAATTAAGAGAACACAGAGCAGTTTCTCTGAAAGCTTCTTTCCAGTTTTGAACGGAAGTATTTCCTGTTTCACCATAGCCCTCTATGGGCTTCCAAATATCCCTTTACCAATTCCACAAGAACAGCCTTAGCGAAAGGATTCTTGAAGGGAAAGATGTAACTCTGTGAGATGAATTAACAGAGCACAGAGCAGATTCTCAGAAATCTTCTTTCCAGTTTTGAACGGAAGATATTTCCTTTTTCACCATAGCCCTCTATGGGCTTCCAAATATCCCTTTGCCAATTCCACAAGAACAGCCTTAGCGAAAGGCTTCTCGAGGGGAAAGATGTAACTCTGTGAGATGAATTAACAGAACACAGCGCTGTTTCTCAGAAAGCTTCTTTCCAGTTTTGAACGGAAGATATTTCCTTTTTCACCATAGCCCTCTATGGGCTTCCAAATATCCCTTTGCCAATTCCACAAGAACAGCCTTAGCGAAAGGCTTCTTGAAGGGAAAGATGTAACTCTGCGAGAAGAATTAACAGAACACAGAGCAGTTTCTCAGAAAGCTTCTTTCCAGTTTTGAACGGAAGGTATTTCCTTTTCCACCAGAGCCCTCTATGGGTTTCCAAATATCCCTTTGCCAATTCCACAAGAACAGCCTTGGCGAAAGGCTTCTTGAAGGGAAAGATATAACTCTGCGAGATGAATTAACAGAACACAGAGCAGTTTCTCAGAAAGCTTCTTTCCAGTTTTGAACGGAAGATATTTCCTTTTTCACCATAGCCCTCTATGGGCTTCCAAATATCCCTTTGCCAATTCCACCAGAACAGCTTTAGCGAAAGGTTTCTTGAAGGGAAAGATGTAACTCTGTGAGATGAATTAACAGAACACAGAGCAGTTTCTCAGAAAGCTTCTTTCCAGTTTTGAACGGAAGATATTTTCTTTTTCACCATAGCCCTCTATGGGTTTCCAAATAACCCTTTGCCAATTCCACAGGAACAGTCTTAGCGAAAGGCTTCTTAAAGGGAAAGATGTAACTCTGTGAGATGAATTAAGAGAACACAGAGCAGTTTCTCAGAAAGCTTCTTTCCAGTTTTGAACGGAAGTATTACCTCTTTCACCATAGCCCTCTATGGGCTTCCAAATATCCCTTTACCAATTCCACAAGAACAGCCTTAGCGAAAGGCTTCTTGAAGGGAAAGATGTAACTCTGTGAGATGAATTAACAGAACACAGAGCAGTTTCTCAGAAAGCTTCTTTCCAGTTTTGAACGGAAGATATTTCCTTTTTCACCATAGCCCTCTATGGACTTCCAAATATCCCTTTGCCAATTCCACAAGAACAGCCTTAGCGAAAGGCTTCTTGAAGGGAAAGATGTAACTCTGTGAGATGAATTAACAGAACACAGAGCAGTTTCTCAGAAAGCTTCTTTCCAGTTTCGAACGGAAGTATTTCCTGTTTCACCATAGCCTTGTATGGGCTTCCAAATATCCCTTTGCCACTTCCACAAGAACAACCTTAGCGAAAATCTTCTTGAAGGGAAAGATGTAACTCTGTGACATGAATTAAGAGAACACAGAGCAGTTTCTCATAAAGCTTCTTTCCAGTTTTGAACGGAAGTATTTCCTGTTTCACCATAGCCCTCTATGGGCTTCCAAATATCCCTTTACCAATTCCACAAGAACAGCCTTAGCGAAAGGCTTCTTGAAGGGAAAGATGTAACTCTGTGAGATGAATTAACAGAACACAGAGCAGTTTCTCAGAAAGCTTCTTTCCAGGTTTCAACGGAAGATATTTCCTGTTTCACCATAGCCGTCTATGGGCTTCCAAATATCTCTTTGCCAATTCCACAAGAACAGCCTTAGCGAAAGGCTTCTTGAAGGGAAAGATGTAACTCTGTGAGATGAATTAACAGAACACAGAGCAGTTTCTCAGAAAGCTTCTTTCCAGTTTCGAACGGAAGTATTTCCTGTTTCACCAGAGCCCTCTGTGTGCTTCCAAATATCCCTTTGTCAATTCCACAAGAACAGCCTTAGAGAAAGGTTTCTTGAAAGGAAAGATGTAACTCTGTGAGATGAATTAACAGAACACAGAGCAGTTTCTCAGAAAGTTTCTTTCCAGTTTTGAACGGAAGATATTTCCTTTTTCACCATTGCCCTCTATGGGCTTCCAAATACCCCTTTGCCAATTCCACAAGAACAGCCTTAGCGAAAGGCTTCTTGAAGGGAAAGATGTAACTCTGTGAGATGAATTAACAGAACACAGAGCAGTTTCTCAGAAAGCTTCTTTCCAGTTTTGAACGGAAGATATTTCCTTTTCCACCATAGCCCTCTATGGGCTTCCAAATATCCCTTTGCCAATTCCTCAAGAACAGCCTTAGCGAAAGGCTTCTTGAAGGGAAAGATGTAACTCTGTGAGATGAATTAACAGAACACAGAGCCGTTTCTCAGAAAGCTTCTTTCCAGTTTTGAACGGAAGATATTTCCTTTTTCACCATAGCCCTCTATGGGCTTCCAAATATCCCTTTGCCAATTCCACAAGAACAGCTTTAGCGAAAGGTTTCTTGAAGGGAAATATGTAACTCTGTGAGATGAATTAACAGAACACAGAGCAGTTTCTCAGAAAGCTTCTTTCCAGTTTTGAACGGAAGATATTTCCTTTTTCACCATAGCCCTCTATGGGATTCCAAATATCCCTTTGCCAATTCCACAGGAACAGTCTTAGCGAAAGGCTTCTTGAAGGGAAAGATGTAACTCTGTGAGATGAATTAAGAGAACACAGAGCAGTTTCTCAGAAAGCTTCATTCCAGTTTTGAACGGAAGTATTTCCTGTTTCACCGTAGCCCTCTAAGGGCTTCCAAATATCCCTTTACCAATTCCACAAGAACAGCCTTAGCGTAGGCTTCTTGAAGGGAAAGATGTAACTCTGTGAGATGAATTAACAGAACACAGAGCAGTTTCTCAGAAAGCTTCTTTCCAGTTTTTAACGGAAGATATTTCCTTTTTCACCATAGCCCTCTATGGGCTTCCAAATATCCCTTTGCCAATTTCACAAGAACAGCCTTAGCGAAAGGCTTCTTGAAGGGAAAGATGTAACTCTGTGAGATGAATTAACAGAACACAGAGCAGTTACTCAGAAAGCTTCTTTCCAGTTTTGAACGGAAGTATTTTGTATTTCACCATAGCCCTCTATGGGCTTCCAAATATCCCTTTGCCAATTCCACAAGAACTGCCTTAGCGAAAGGCTTCTTGAAGGGAAAGATGTAACTCTGTGAGATGAATTAACAGAACACAGAGCAGATTCTCAGAATGCTTCTTTCCAGTTTTGAACGGAAGATATTTCCTTTTTCACCATAGTCCTCTATGGGATTCCAAATATCCCTTTGCCAATTCCACAAGAACAGCTTTAGCGAAAGGCTTCTTGAAGGGAAAGATGTAACTCTGTGAGATTAATTAAGAGAACACAGAGCAGTTTCTCAGAAAGATTCTTTCCAGTTTTGAACGGAAGATATTTCCTTTTTCACCATAGCCCTCTATGGGCTTCCAAATATCCCTTTGCCAATTCCACAAGAACAGCCTTAGCGAAAGGCTTCTTGACGGGAAAGATGTAACTCTGTGAGATGAATTACCAGAACACAGAGCAGTTTCTCAGAAAGATTCTTTCCAGTTTTTAACGGAAGATATTTCCTGTTTCACCATAGCCCTCTATGGGCTTCCAAATATCCCTTTGCCAATTCCACAAGAACAGCCTTAGCGAAAGGCTTCATGAAGGGAAAGATGTAACTTTGTGAGATGAATTAAGAGAACACAGAGCAGTTTCTCAGAAAGCTTCTTTCCAGTTTGGAACGGAAGATATTTCCTTTTTCACCATAGCCCTCTATGGGCTTCCAAATATCCCTTTGCCAATTCCACAAGAACAGCCTTAGCGAAATTCTTCTTGAAAGACGTAACTCTGCGAGAAGAATTAACAGAACGCAGAGCAGTTTCTCAGAAAGCTTCCTTCCAGTTTTGATCGGAAGATATCTCCTTTTTCACCATAGCCCTCTAAGGGCTTCCAAATATCCCTTTGCCAATTCCACAAGAACAGCCTTAGCGAAAGGCTTGTTGAGGGGAAAGATGTAACTCTGTGAGATGAATTAACAGAACACAGAGCTGTTTCTCAGAAAGCTTCTTTCCAGTTTTGAACGGAAGATATTTCCTTTTCCACCATAACCCTCTATGGGCTTCCAAATATCCCTTTGTCAATTCCACAAGAACAGCCTTAGCGAAAGGCTTCTTGAAGGGAAAGATGTAACTCTGTGAGATGAATTAACAGAACACAGAGCAGTTTCTCAGAAAGCTTCTTTCCAGTTTTGAACGGAAGATATTTCCTTTTCCACCATAGCCCTCTATGGGCTTCCAAATATCCCTTTGCCAATTCCTCAAGAACAGCCTTAGCGAAAGGCTTCTTGAAGGGAAAGATGTAACTCTGTGAGATGAATTAACAGAACACAGAGCCGTTTCTCAGAAAGCTTCTTTCCAGTTTTGAACGGAAGATATTTCCTTTTTCACCATAGCCCTCTATGGGCTTCCAAATATCCCTTTGCCAATTCCACAAGAACAGCTTTAGCGAAAGGTTTCTTGAAGGGAAATATGTAACTCTGTGAGATGAATTAACAGAACACAGAGCAGTTTCTCAGAAAGCTTCTTTCCAGTTTTGAACGGAAGATATTTCCTTTTTCACCATAGCCCTCTATGGGATTCCAAATATCCCTTTGCCAATTCCACAGGAACAGTCTTAGCGAAAGGCTTCTTGAAGGGAAAGATGTAACTCTGTGAGATGAATTAAGAGAACACAGAGCAGTTTCTCAGAAAGCTTCATTCCAGTTTTGAACGGAAGTATTTCCTGTTTCACCGTAGCCCTCTAAGGGCTTCCAAATATCCCTTTACCAATTCCACAAGAACAGCCTTAGCGTAGGCTTCTTGAAGGGAAAGATGTAACTCTGTGAGATGAATTAACAGAACACAGAGCAGTTTCTCAGAAAGCTTCTTTCCAGTTTTTAACGGAAGATATTTCCTTTTTCACCATAGCCCTCTATGGGCTTCCAAATATCCCTTTGCCAATTTCACAAGAAAAGCCTTAGCGAAAGGCTTCTTGAAGGGAAAGATGTAACTCTGTGAGATGAATTAACAGAACACAGAGCAGTTACTCAGAAAGCTTCTTTCCAGTTTTGAACGGAAGTATTTTGTATTTCACCATAGCCCTCTATGGGCTTCCAAATATCCCTTTGCCAATTCCACAAGAACTGCCTTAGCGAAAGGCTTCTTGAAGGGAAAGATGTAACTCTGTGAGATGAATTAACAGAACACAGAGCAGATTCTCAGAATGCTTCTTTCCAGTTTTGAACGGAAGATATTTCCTTTTTCACCATAGTCCTCTATGGGATTCCAAATATCCCTTTGCCAATTCCACAAGAACAGCTTTAGCGAAAGGCTTCTTGAAGGGAAAGATGTAACTCTGTGAGATTAATTAAGAGAACACAGAGCAGTTTCTCAGAAAGATTCTTTCCAGTTTTGAACGGAAGATATTTCCTTTTTCACCATAGCCCTCTATGGGCTTCCAAATATCCCTTTGCCAATTCCACAAGAACAGCCTTAGCGAAAGGCTTCTTGACGGGAAAGATGTAACTCTGTGAGATGAATTACCAGAACACAGAGCAGTTTCTCAGAAAGATTCTTTCCAGTTTTTAACGGAAGATATTTCCTGTTTCACCATAGCCCTCTATGGGCTTCCAAATATCCCTTTGCCAATTCCACAAGAACAGCCTTAGCAAAAGGCTTCATGAAGGGAAAGATGTAACTTTGTGAGATGAATTAAGAGAACACAGAGCAGTTTCTCAGAAAGCTTCTTTCCAGTTTGGAACGGAAGATATTTCCTTTTTCACCATAGCCCTCTATGGGCTTCCAAATATCCCTTTGCCAATTCCACAAGAACAGCCTTAGCGAAATTCTTCTTGAAAGACGTAACTCTGCGAGAAGAATTAACAGAACGCAGAGCAGTTTCTCAGAAAGCTTCCTTCCAGTTTTGATCGGAAGATATCTCCTTTTTCACCATAGCCCTCTAAGGGCTTCCAAATATCCCTTTGCCAATTCCACAAGAACAGCCTTAGCGAAAGGCTTGTTGAGGGGAAAGATGTAACTCTGTGAGATGAATTAACAGAACACAGAGCTGTTTCTCAGAAAGCTTCTTTCCAGTTTTGAACGGAAGATATTTCCTTTTCCACTATAACCCTCTATGGGCTTCCAAATATCCCTTTGTCAATTCCACAAGAACAGCCTTAGCGAAAGGCTTCTTGAAGGGAAAGATGTAACTCTGTGAGATGAATTAACAGAACACAGAGCAGTTTCTCAGAAAGCTTCTTTCCAGTTTTGAACGGAAGATATTTCCTTTTTCACCATAGCCCTCTATGGGCTTCCAAATATCCCTTTGCCACTTCCACAAGAACAGCCTTAGCGAAAGGCTTCTTGAAGGGAAAGATGTAACTCTGTGACATGAATTAAGAGAACACAGAGCAGTTTCTCATAAAGCTTCTTTCCAGTTTTGAACGGAAGTATTTCCTGTTTCACCATAGCCCTCTATGGGGTTCCAAATATCCCTTTACCAATTCCACAAGAACAGCCTTAGCGAAAGGCTTCTTGAAGGGAAAGATGTAACTCTGCGAGAAGAATTAACAGAACACAGAGCAGTTTCTCAGAAAGCTTCTTTCCAGTTTTGAACGGAAGATATTTCCTTTTCCACCATAGCCATCTATGGGCTTCCAAATATCCCTTTGCCAATTCCTCAAGAACAGCCTTAGCGAAAGGCTTCTTGAAGGGAAAGATGTAACTCTGTGAGATGAATTAACAGAACACAGAGCAGTTTCTCAGAAAGCTTCTTTCCAGTTTTGAACGGAAGATATTTCCTTTTTCACCATAGCCCTCTATGGGCTTCCAAATATCCCTTTGCCAATTCCACAAGAACAGCTTTAGCGAAAGGTTTCTTGAAGGGAAATATGTAACTCTGTGAGATGAATTAACAGAACACAGAGCAGTTTCTCAGAAAGCTTCTTTCCAGTTTTGAACGGAAGATATTTCCTTTTTCACCATAGCCCTCTATGGGATTCCAAATATCCCTTTGCCAATTCCACAGGAACAGTCTTAGCGAAAGGCTTCTTGAAGGGAAAGATGTAACTCTGTGAGATGAATTGAGAGAACACAGAGCAGTTTCTCAGAAAGCTTCATTCCAGTTTTGAACGGAAGTATTTCCTGTTTCACCGTAGCCCTCTAAGGGCTTCCAAATATCCCTTTACCAATTCCACAAGAACAGCCTTAGCGTAGGCTTCTTGAAGGGAAAGATGTAACTCTGTGAGATGAATTAACAGAACACAGAGCAGTTTCTCAGAAAGCTTCTTTCCAGTTTTGAACGGAAGATATTTCCTTTTTCACCATAGCCCTCTATGGGCTTCCAAATATCCCTTTGCCAATTCCACAAGAACAGCTTTAGCGAAAGGTTTCTTGAAGGGAAATATGTAACTCTGTGAGATGAATTAACAGAACACAGAGCAGTTTCTCAGAAAGCTTCTTTCCAGTTTTTAACGGAAGATATTTCGTTTTTCACCATAGCCCTCTATGGGCTTCCAAATATCCCTTTGCCAATTTCACAAGAACAGCCTTAGCGAAAGGCTTCTTGAAGGGAAAGATGTAATTCTGTGAGATGAATTAACAGAACACAGAGCAGTTACTCAGAAAGCTTCTATCCAGTTTTGAACGGAAGTATTTTGTATTTCACCATAGCCGTCTATGGGCTTCCAAATATCCCTTTGTCAATTCCACAAGAACAGCCTTAGCGAAAGGTTTCTTGAAGGGAAAGATGTAACTCTGTGAGATGAATTAAGAGAACACAGAGCAGTTTCTCAGAAAGCTTCTTTCCAGTTTTGAACGGAAGATATTTCCTTTTTTACCATAGTACTCTATGGGCTTCCAAATATCCCTTTGAAAATTCCACAAGAACAGCCTTAGCGAAAGGCTTCTTGAAGGGAAAGATGTAACACTGTGATATGAATTAACAGAACACAGAGCAGTTTCTCAGAAAGCTTCTTTCCAGTTTCGAACGGAAGATATTTCCTTTTTCACCGAAGCCCTCTATGGGCTTCCAAATATCCCTTTGCCAATTCCACAAGAACTGCCTTAGCGAAAGGCTTCTTGAAGGGAAAGATGTAACTCTGTGAGATGAATTAACAGAACACAGAGCAGACTCTCAGAATGCTTCTATCCAGTTTTGAACGGAAGATATTTCCTTTTTCACCATAGTCCTCTATGGGATTCCAAATATCCCTTTGCCAATTCCACAAGAACAGCTTTAGCGAAAGGCTTCTTGAAGGGAAAGATGTAACTTTGTGAGATGAATTAAGAAAACACAGAGCAGTTTCTCAGAAAACTTCTATCCAGTTTTGAACGGAAGATATTTCCTTTTTCACCATAGCCCTCTATGGGCTTCTAAATATCCCTTTGCCAATTCCACCAGAACAGCCTTAGCGAAAGGCTTCTTGAAGGGAAAGATGTAACTCTGCGACAAGAATTAACAGAACACAGAGCAGTTTCTCACAAAGCTTCTTTCCAGTTTTGAACGGAAGATATTTCCTTTTTCACCATAGCCCTCTCTGGGCTTCCAAATATCCCTTTGCCAATTCCACAAGAACAGCCGTAGCGAAAGGCTTCTTGAAGGGAAAGATGTAACATTGTGAGATGAATTAAGAGAACACAGAGCAGTTTCTCAGAAAGCTTCTTTCCAGTTTGGAATGGAAGATATTTCCTTTTTCACCATAGCCCTCTATCGGCTTCCAAATATCCCTTTGCCAATTCCACAAGAACAGCCTTAGCGAAATTCTTCTTGAAAGATGTAACTCTGCGAAAATAATTAACAGAACGCAGAGCAGTTTCTCAGAAAGCTTACTTCCAGTTTTGAACGGAAGATATTTCCTTTTTCACCATAGCCCTCTAAGGGCTTCCAAATATCCCTTTGCCAATTCCACAAGAACAGCCTTAGCGAAAGGCTTCTTGAGGGGAAAGATGTAACTCTGTGAGATGAATTAACAGAACACAGAGGTGTTTCTCAGAAAGCTTCTTTCCAGTTTTGAACGGAAGATATTTCCTTTTTCACCATAGCCCTGTATGGGCTTCCAAATATCCCTTTGCCAATTCCACAAGAACAGCCTTAGCTAAAGGCTTCTTGAAAGGAAAGATGTAACTCTGCGAGAAGAATTAACAGAACACAGAGCATTTTCTCAGGAAGCTTCTTTCCAGTTTTGAACGGAAGATATTTCCTTTTCCACCATAACCCTCTATGGGCTTCCAAATATCCCTTTGCCAATTCCACAAGAACACCTTAGCGAAAGGCTTCTTGAAGGGAAAGATGTAACTCTGCGAGAAGAATTAAGAGAACACAGAGCAGTTTCTCAGAAAGCCTCTTTCCAGTTTTGAAAGGAAGATATTTCCTTTTTCAACATAGCCCTCTCTGGGCTTCCAAATATCCCTTTGCCAATTCCACAAGAACAGCCGTAGCGAAAGGCTTCTTGAAGGGAAAGAAGTAACTCTGTGAGATGAATTAACAGAACACAGAGCAGTTTCTCAGAAAGCTTCTTTCCAGTTCTGAGCGGAAGATATTTCCTTTTTCACCATATCCCTCTATGGGCTTCCAAATATCCCTTTGCCAATTCCACAAGAACAGCCTTAGCGAAAGGCTTCATGAAGGGAAAGATGTAACATTGTGAGATGAATTAAGAGAACACAGAGCAGTTTCTCAGAAAGCTTCTTAACTCTGCGAAAAGAATTAACAGAACGCAGAGCAGTTTCTCAGAAAGCTTCCTTCCAGTTTTGAACGGAAGATATTTCCTTTTTCACCATAGCCCTCTAAGGACTTCCAAATATCCCTTTGCCAATTCCACAAGAACAGCCTTAGCGAAAGGCTTCTTGAGGGGAAAGATGTAACTCTGTGAGATGAATTAACAGAACACAGAGCTGTTTCTCAGAAAGCTTCTTTCCAGTTTTGAACGGAAGATATTTCCTTTTTCACCATAGCCCTGTATGGGCTTCCAAATATCCCTTTGCCAATTCCACAAGAACAGCCTTAGCTAAAGGCTTTTTGAAAGGAAAGATGTAACTCTGTGAGAAGAATTAACAGAACACAGAGCATTTTCTCAGAAAGCTTCTTTCCAGTTTTGAACGGAAGATATTTCCTTTTCCAATATAACCCTCTATGGGCTTCCAAATATCCCTTTGCCACTTCCACAAGAACAGTCTTAGCGAAAGGCTTCTTGAAGGGAAAGATGTAACTCTGTGAGATGAATTAACAGAACACAGAGCAGTTTCTCAGAAAGCTTCTTTCCAGTTTCGAACGGAAGTATTTCCTGTTTCACCATAGCCCTCTATGGGCTTCCAAATATCCCTTTGTCAATTCCACAAGAACAGACTTAGCGAAAGGTTTCTTGAAGGGAAAGATGTAACTCTGTGAGATGAATTAAGAGAACACAGAGCAGTTTCTCAGAAAGCTTCTTTCCAGTTTTGAACGGAAGATATTTCTTTTTTCACCTTTGCCCTCTATGGGATTCCAAATATCCCTTTATCAATTCCACAAGAACAGCCTTAGCGAAAGGCTTCTTGAAGGGAAAGATGTAACTCTGTGAGATGAATTAACAGAACACAGAGCAGTTTCTCAGAAAGCTTCTTTCCAGTTGCGAACGGAAGATATTTCCTTTTTCAGCATAGCCCTCTATGGGCTTCCAAATATGCCTTTGCCAATTCCACAAGAACTGCCTTAGCGAAAGGCTCCTTGAAGGGAAAGATGTAACTCTGTGAGATGAATTAACAGAACACAGAGCAGTTTCTCAGAAAGCTTCTTTCCAGTTTTGAACGGAAGATATTTCCTTTTTCACCATAGTCCTCTATGGGCTTCCAAATATCCCTTTGCCAATTCCACAAGAACAGCTTTAGCGAAAGGCTTCTTGAAGGGAAAGATGTAACTTTGTGAGATGAATTAAGAAAACACAGAGCAGTTTCTCAGAAAACTTCTTTCCAGTTTTGAACGGAAGATATTTCCTTTTTCACCATAGCCCTCTATGGGCTTTCAAATATCCCTTTGCCAATTCCACAAGAACAGCCTTCGCGAAAGGCTTCTTGAAAGGGAAGATGTAACTCTGCGAGAAGAATTAACAGTACACACAGCAGTTTCTCAGAAAGCTTCTTTCCAGTTTGGAACGGAAGATATTTCCTTTTTCACCATAGCCCTCTATGGGCTTCCAAATATCCCTTTGCCAATTCCACAAGAACAGCCTTAGCGAAAGGCTTCTCGAGGGGAAAGATGTAACTCTGTGAGATGAATTAACAGAACACAGCGCTGTTTCTCAGAAAGCTTCTTTCCAGTTTTGAACGGAAGATATTTCCTTTTTCACCATAGCCCTCTATGGGCTTCCAAATATCCCTTTGCCAATTCCACCAGAACAGCTTTAGCGAAAGGTTTCTTGAAGGGAAAGATGTAACTCTGTGAGATGAATTAACAGAACACAGAGCAGTTTCTCAGAAAGCTTCTTTCCAGTTTTGAACGGAAGATATTTCCTTTTTCACCATAGCCCTCTATGGGCTTCCAAATATCCCTTTGCCAATTCCACAGGAACAGTCTTAGCGAAAGGCTTCTTGAAGGGAAAGATGTAACTCTGTGAGATGAATTAACAGAACACAGAGCAGTTTCTCAGAAAGCTTCTTTCCAGTTTCGAACGGAAGTATTTCCTGTTTCACCATAGCCTTCTATGGGCTTCCAAATATCCGTTTGTCAATTCCACAAGAACAGACTTAGCGAAAGGTTTCTTGAAGGGAAAGATGTAACTCTGTGAGATGAATTAAGAGAACACAGAGCAGTTTCTCATAAAGCTTCTTTCCAGTTTTGAACGGAAGTATTTCCTGTTTCACCGTAGCCCTCTATGGGCTTCCAAATATCCCTTATCAACTCCACAAGAACAGCCTTAGCGAAAGGCTTCTTGAAGGGAAAGATGTAACTCTGTGAGATGAATTAACAGAACACAGAGCAGTTTCTCAGAAAGCTTCTTTCCAGTTTTCAACGGAAGATATTTCCTGTTTCACCGTAGCCCTCTATGGGCTTCCAAATATCTCTTTGCCAATTCCACAAGAACAGCATTAGCGAAACGCTTCTTGAAGGGAAAGATGTAACTCTGTGAGATGAATTAACAGAACACAGAGCAGTTTCTCAGAAAGCCTCTTTGCAGTTTCGAACGGAAGTATTTCCTGTTTCACCATAGCCCTCTATGGGCTTCCAAATATCCCTTTGTCAATTCCACAAGAACAGACTTAGCGAAAGTTTTCTTGAAGGGAAAGATATAACTCTGTGAGATGAATTAACAGAACACAGAGCAGTTTCTCAGAAAGCTTCTTTCCAGTTTCGAACGGAAGTATTTCCTGTTTCACCAGAGCCCTCTGTGTGCTTCCAAATATCCCTTTGTCAATTCCACAAGAACAGCCTTAGAGAAAGGTTTCTTGAAAGGAAAGATGTAACTCTGTGAGATGAATTAACAGAACACAGAGCAGTTTCTCAGAAAGTTTCTTTCCAGTTTTGAACGGAAGATATTTCCTTTTTCACCATTGCCCTCTATGGGCTTCCAAATACCCCTTTGCCAATTCCACAAGAACAGCCTTAGCGAAAGGCTTCTTGAAGGGAAAGATGTAACTCTGTGAGATGAATTAACAGAACACAGAGCAGTTTCTCAGAAAGCTTCTTTCCAGTTTTGAACGGAAGATATTTCCTTTTCCACCATAGCCCTCTATGGGCTTCCAAATATCCCTTTGCCAATTCCTCAAGAACAGCCTTAGCGAAAGGCTTCTTGAAGGGAAAGATGTAACTCTGTGAGATGAATTAACAGAACACAGAGCCGTTTCTCAGAAAGCTTCTTTCCAGTTTTGAACGGAAGATATTTCCTTTTTCACCATAGCCCTCTATGGGCTTCCAAATATCCCTTTGCCAATTCCACAAGAACAGCTTTAGCGAAAGGTTTCTTGAAGGGAAATATGTAACTCTGTGAGATGAATTAACAGAACACAGAGCAGTTTCTCAGAAAGCTTCTTTCCAGTTTTGAACGGAAGATATTTCCTTTTTCACCATAGCCCTCTATGGGATTCCAAATATCCCTTTGCCAATTCCACAGGAACAGTCTTAGCGAAAGGCTTCTTGAAGGGAAAGATGTAACTCTGTGAGATGAATTAAGAGAACACAGAGCAGTTTCTCAGAAAGCTTCATTCCAGTTTTGAACGGAAGTATTTCCTGTTTCACCGTAGCCCTCTAAGGGCTTCCAAATATCCCTTTACCAATTCCACAAGAACAGCCTTAGCGTAGGCTTCTTGAAGGGAAAGATGTAACTCTGTGAGATGAATTAACAGAACACAGAGCAGTTTCTCAGAAAGCTTCTTTCCAGTTTTTAACGGAAGATATTTCCTTTTTCACCATAGCCCTCTATGGGCTTCCAAATATCCCTTTGCCAATTTCACAAGAACAGCCTTAGCGAAAGGCTTCTTGAAGGGAAAGATGTAACTCTGTGAGATGAATTAACAGAACACAGAGCAGTTACTCAGAAAGCTTCTTTCCAGTTTTGAACGGAAGTATTTTGTATTTCACCATAGCCCTCTATGGGCTTCCAAATATCCCTTTGCCAATTCCACAAGAACAGCCTTAGCGAAAGGCTTCTTGACGGGAAAGATGTAACTCTGTGAGATGAATTACCAGAACACAGAGCAGTTTCTCAGAAAGATTCTTTCCAGTTTTTAACGGAAGATATTTCCTGTTTCACCATAGCCCTCTATGGGCTTCCAAATATCCCTTTGCCAATTCCACAAGAACAGCCTTAGCGAAAGGCTTCATGAAGGGAAAGATGTAACTTTGTGAGATGAATTAAGAGAACACAGAGCAGTTTCTCAGAAAGCTTCTTTCCAGTTTGGAACGGAAGATATTTCCTTTTTCACCATAGCCCTCTATGGGCTTCCAAATATCCCTTTGCCAATTCCACAAGAACAGCCTTAGCGAAATTCTTCTTGAAAGACGTAACTCTGCGAGAAGAATTAACAGAACGCAGAGCAGTTTCTCAGAAAGCTTCCTTCCAGTTTTGATCGGAAGATATCTCCTTTTTCACCATAGCCCTCTAAGGGCTTCCAAATATCCCTTTGCCAATTCCACAAGAACAGCCTTAGCGAAAGGCTTGTTGAGGGGAAAGATGTAACTCTGTGAGATGAATTAACAGAACACAGAGCTGTTTCTCAGAAAGCTTCTTTCCAGTTTTGAACGGAAGATATTTCCTTTTCCACCATAACCCTCTATGGGCTTCCAAATATCCCTTTGTCAATTCCACAAGAACAGCCTTAGCGAAAGGCTTCTTGAAGGGAAAGATGTAACTCTGTGAGATGAATTAACAGAACACAGAGCAGTTTCTCAGAAAGCTTCTTTCCAGTTTTGAACGGAAGATATTTCCTTTTCCACCATAGCCCTCTATGGGCTTCCAAATATCCCTTTGCCAATTCCTCAAGAACAGCCTTAGCGAAAGGCTTCTTGAAGGGAAAGATGTAACTCTGTGAGATGAATTAACAGAACACAGAGCCGTTTCTCAGAAAGCTTCTTTCCAGTTTTGAACGGAAGATATTTCCTTTTTCACCATAGCCCTCTATGGGCTTCCAAATATCCCTTTGCCAATTCCACAAGAACAGCTTTAGCGAAAGGTTTCTTGAAGGGAAATATGTAACTCTGTGAGATGAATTAACAGAACACAGAGCAGTTTCTCAGAAAGCTTCTTTCCAGTTTTGAACGGAAGATATTTCCTTTTTCACCATAGCCCTCTATGGGATTCCAAATATCCCTTTGCCAATTCCACAGGAACAGTCTTAGCGAAAGGCTTCTTGAAGGGAAAGATGTAACTCTGTGAGATGAATTAAGAGAACACAGAGCAGTTTCTCAGAAAGCTTCATTCCAGTTTTGAACGGAAGTATTTCCTGTTTCACCGTAGCCCTCTAAGGGCTTCCAAATATCCCTTTACCAATTCCACAAGAACAGCCTTAGCGTAGGCTTCTTGAAGGGAAAGATGTAACTCTGTGAGATGAATTAACAGAACACAGAGCAGTTTCTCAGAAAGCTTCTTTCCAGTTTTTAACGGAAGATATTTCCTTTTTCACCATAGCCCTCTATGGGCTTCCAAATATCCCTTTGCCAATTTCACAAGAACAGCCTTAGCGAAAGGCTTCTTGAAGGGAAAGATGTAACTCTGTGAGATGAATTAACAGAACACAGAGCAGTTACTCAGAAAGCTTCTTTCCAGTTTTGAACGGAAGTATTTTGTATTTCACCATAGCCCTCTATGGGCTTCCAAATATCCCTTTGCCAATTCCACAAGAACAGCCTTAGCGAAAGGCTTCTTGAAGGGAAAGATGTAACTCTGTGAGATGAATTAACAGAACACAGAGCAGATTCTCAGAATGCTTCTTTCCAGTTTTGAACGGAAGATATTTCCTTTTTCACCATAGTCCTCTATGGGATTCCAAATATCCCTTTGCCAATTCCACAAGAACAGCTTTAGCGAAAGGCTTCTTGAAGGGAAAGATGTAACTCTGTGAGATTAATTAAGAGAACACAGAGCAGTTTCTCAGAAAGATTCTTTCCAGTTTTGAACGGAAGATATTTCCTTTTTCACCATAGCCCTCTATGGGCTTCCAAATATCCCTTTGCCAATTCCACAAGAACAGCCTTAGCGAAAGGCTTCTTGACGGGAAAGATGTAACTCTGTGAGATGAATTACCAGAACACAGAGCAGTTTCTCAGAAAGATTCTTTCCAGTTTTTAACGGAAGATATTTCCTGTTTCACCATAGCCCTCTATGGGCTTCCAAATATCCCTTTGCCAATTCCACAAGAACAGCCTTAGCGAAAGGCTTCATGAAGGGAAAGATGTAACTTTGTGAGATGAATTAAGAGAACACAGAGCAGTTTCTCAGAAAGCTTCTTTCCAGTTTGGAACGGAAGATATTTCCTTTTTCACCATAGCCCTCTATGGGCTTCCAAATATCCCTTTGCCAATTCCACAAGAACAGCCTTAGCGAAATTCTTCTTGAAAGACGTAACTCTGCGAGAAGAATTAACAGAACGCAGAGCAGTTTCTCAGAAAGCTTCCTTCCAGTTTCGATCGGAAGATATCTCCTTTTTCACCATAGCCCTCTAAGGGCTTCCAAATATCCCTTTGCCAATTCCACAAGAACAGCCTTAGCGAAAGGCTTGTTGAGGGGAAAGATGTAACTCTGTGAGATGAATTAACAGAACACAGAGCTGTTTCCCAGAAAGCTTCTTTCCAGTTTTGAACGGAAGATATTTCCTTTTCCACCATAACCCTCTATGGGCTTCCAAATATCCCTTTGTCAATTCCACAAGAACAGCCTTAGCGAAAGGCTTCTTGAAGGGAAAGATGTAACTCTGTGAGATGAATTAACAGAACACAGAGCAGTTTCTCAGAAAGCTTCTTTCCAGTTTTGAACGGAAGATATTTCCTTTTTCACCATAGCCCTCTATGGGCTTCCAAATATCTCTTTGCCACTTCCACAAGAACAGCCTTAGCGAAAGGCTTCTTGAAGGGAAAGATGTAACTCTGTGACATGAATTAAGAGAACACAGAGCAGTTTCTCATAAAGCTTCTTTCCAGTTTTGAACGGAAGTATTTCCTGTTTCACCATAGCCCTCTATGGGGTTCCAAATATCCCTTTACCAATTCCACAAGAACAGCCTTAGCGAAAGGCTTCTTGAAGGGAAAGATGTAACTCTGCGAGAAGAATTAACAGAACACAGAGCAGTTTCTCAGAAAGCTTCTTTCCAGTTTTGAACGGAAGATATTTCCTTTTCCACCATAGCCCTCTATGGGCTTCCAAATATCCCTTTGCCAATTCCTCAAGAACAGCCTTAGCGAAAGGCTTCTTGAAGGGAAAGATGTAACTCTGTGAGATGAATTAACAGAACACAGAGCAGTTTCTCAGAAAGCTTCTTTCCAGTTTTGAACGGAAGATATTTCCTTTTTCACCATAGCCCTCTATGGGCTTCCAAATATCCCTTTGCCAATTCCACAAGAACAGCTTTAGCGAAAGGTTTCTTGAAGGGAAATATGTAACTCTGTGAGATGAATTAACAGAACACAGAGCAGTTTCTCAGAAAGCTTCTTTCCAGTTTTGAACGGAAGATATTTCCTTTTTCACCATAGCCCTCTATGGGATTCCAAATATCCCTTTGCCAATTCCACAGGAACAGTCTTAGCGAAAGGCTTCTTGAAGGGAAAGATGTAACTCTGTGAGATGAATTGAGAGAACACAGAGCAGTTTCTCAGAAAGCTTCATTCCAGTTTTGAACGGAAGTATTTCCTGTTTCACCGTAGCCCTCTAAGGGCTTCCAAATATCCCTTTACCAATTCCACAAGAACAGCCTTAGCGTAGGCTTCTTGAAGGGAAAGATGTAACTCTGTGAGATGAATTAACAGAACACAGAGCAGTTTCTCAGAAAGCTTCTTTCCAGTTTTGAACGGAAGATATTTCCTTTTTCACCATAGCCCTCTATGGGCTTCCAAATATCCCTTTGCCAATTCCACAAGAACAGCTTTAGCGAAAGGTTTCTTGAAGGGAAATATGTAACTCTGTGAGATGAATTAACAGAACACAGAGCAGTTTCTCAGAAAGCTTCTTTCCAGTTTTTAACGGAAGATATTTCGTTTTTCACCATAGCCCTCTATGGGCTTCCAAATATCCCTTTGCCAATTTCACAAGAACAGCCTTAGCGAAAGGCTTCTTGAAGGGAAAGATGTAATTCTGTGAGATGAATTAACAGAACACAGAGCAGTTACTCAGAAAGCTTCTATCCAGTTTTGAACGGAAGTATTTTGTATTTCACCATAGCCGTCTATGGGCTTCCAAATATCCCTTTGTCAATTCCACAAGAACAGCCTTAGCGAAAGGTTTCTTGAAGGGAAAGATGTAACTCTGTGAGATGAATTAAGAGAACACAGAGCAGTTTCTCAGAAAGCTTCTTTCCAGTTTTGAACGGAAGATATTTCCTTTTTTACCATAGTACTCTATGGGCTTCCAAATATCCCTTTGAAAATTCCACAAGAACAGCCTTAGCGAAAGGCTTCTTGAAGGGAAAGATGTAACACTGTGATATGAATTAACAGAACACAGAGCAGTTTCTCAGAAAGCTTCTTTCCAGTTTCGAACGGAAGATATTTCCTTTTTCACCGAAGCCCTCTATGGGCTTCCAAATATCCCTTTGCCAATTCCACAAGAACTGCCTTAGCGAAAGGCTTCTTGAAGGGAAAGATGTAACTCTGTGAGATGAATTAACAGAACACAGAGCAGACTCTCAGAATGCTTCTATCCAGTTTTGAACGGAAGATATTTCCTTTTTCACCATAGTCCTCTATGGGATTCCAAATATCCCTTTGCCAATTCCACAAGAACAGCTTTAGCGAAAGGCTTCTTGAAGGGAAAGATGTAACTTTGTGAGATGAATTAAGAAAACACAGAGCAGTTTCTCAGAAAACTTCTATCCAGTTTTGAACGGAAGATATTTCCTTTTTCACCATAGCCCTCTATGGGCTTCTAAATATCCCTTTGCCAATTCCACCAGAACAGCCTTAGCGAAAGGCTTCTTGAAGGGAAAGATGTAACTCTGCGACAAGAATTAACAGAACACAGAGCAGTTTCTCACAAAGCTTCTTTCCAGTTTTGAACGGAAGATATTTCCTTTTTCACCATAGCCCTCTCTGGGCTTCCAAATATCCCTTTGCCAATTCCACAAGAACAGCCGTAGCGAAAGGCTTCTTGAAGGGAAAGATGTAACATTGTGAGATGAATTAAGAGAACACAGAGCAGTTTCTCAGAAAGCTTCTTTCCAGTTTGGAATGGAAGATATTTCCTTTTTCACCATAGCCCTCTATCGGCTTCCAAATATCCCTTTGCCAATTCCACAAGAACAGCCTTAGCGAAATTCTTCTTGAAAGATGTAACTCTGCGAAAATAATTAACAGAACGCAGAGCAGTTTCTCAGAAAGCTTACTTCCAGTTTTGAACGGAAGATATTTCCTTTTTCACCATAGCCCTCTAAGGGCTTCCAAATATCCCTTTGCCAATTCCACAAGAACAGCCTTAGCGAAAGGCTTCTTGAGGGGAAAGATGTAACTCTGTGAGATGAATTAACAGAACACAGAGGTGTTTCTCAGAAAGCTTCTTTCCAGTTTTGAACGGAAGATATTTCCTTTTTTACCATAGTACTCTATGGGCTTCCAAATATCCCTTTGAAAATTCCACAAGAACAGCCTTAGCGAAAGGCTTCTTGAAGGGAAAGATGTAACACTGTGATATGAATTAACAGAACACAGAGCAGTTTCTCAGAAAGCTTCTTTCCAGTTTCGAACGGAAGATATTTCCTTTTTCACCGAAGCCCTCTATGGGCTTCCAAATATCCCTTTGCCAATTCCACAAGAACTGCCTTAGCGAAAGGCTTCTTGAAGGGAAAGATGTAACTCTGTGAGATGAATTAACAGAACACAGAGCAGACTCTCAGAATGCTTCTATCCAGTTTTGAACGGAAGATATTTCCTTTTTCACCATAGTCCTCTATGGGATTCCAAATATCCCTTTGCCAATTCCACAAGAACAGCTTTAGCGAAAGGCTTCTTGAAGGGAAAGATGTAACTTTGTGAGATGAATTAAGAAAACACAGAGCAGTTTCTCAGAAAACTTCTATCCAGTTTTGAACGGAAGATATTTCCTTTTTCACCATAGCCCTCTATGGGCTTCTAAATATCCCTTTGCCAATTCCACCAGAACAGCCTTAGCGAAAGGCTTCTTGAAGGGAAAGATGTAACTCTGCGACAAGAATTAACAGAACACAGAGCAGTTTCTCACAAAGCTTCTTTCCAGTTTTGAACGGAAGATATTTCCTTTTTCACCATAGCCCTCTCTGGGCTTCCAAATATCCCTTTGCCAATTCCACAAGAACAGCCGTAGCGAAAGGCTTCTTGAAGGGAAAGATGTAACATTGTGAGATGAATTAAGAGAAGACAGAGCAGTTTCTCAGAAAGCTTCTTTCCAGTTTGGAATGGAAGATATTTCCTTTTTCACCATAGCCCTCTATCGGCTTCCAAATATCCCTTTGCCAATTCCACAAGAACAGCCTTAGCGAAATTCTTCTTGAAAGATGTAACTCTGCGAAAATAATTAACAGAACGCAGAGCAGTTTCTCAGAAAGCTTACTTCCAGTTTTGAACGGAAGATATTTCCTTTTTCACCATAGCCCTCTAAGGGCTTCCAAATATCCCTTTGCCAATTCCACAAGAACAGCCTTAGCGAAAGGCTTCTTGAGGGGAAAGATGTAACTCTGTGAGATGAATTAACAGAACACAGAGGTGTTTCTCAGAAAGCTTCTTTCCAGTTTTGAACGGAAGATATTTCCTTTTTCACCATAGCCCTGTATGGGCTTCCAAATATCCCTTTGCCAATTCCACAAGAACAGCCTTAGCTAAAGGCTTCTTGAAAGGAAAGATGTAACTCTGCGAGAAGAATTAACAGAACACAGAGCATTTTCTCAGGAAGCTTCTTTCCAGTTTTGAACGGAAGATATTTCCTTTTCCACCATAACCCTCTATGGGCTTCCAAATATCCCTTTGCCAATTCCACAAGAACACCTTAGCGAAAGGCTTCTTGAAGGGAAAGATGTAACTCTGCGAGAAGAATTAAGAGAACACAGAGCAGTTTCTCAGAAAGCCTCTTTCCAGTTTTGAAAGGAAGATATTTCCTTTTTCAACATAGCCCTCTCTGGGCTTCCAAATATCCCTTTGCCAATTCCACAAGAACAGCCGTAGCGAAAGGCTTCTTGAAGGGAAAGAAGTAACTCTGTGAGATGAATTAACAGAACACAGAGCAGTTTCTCAGAAAGCTTCTTTCCAGTTCTGAGCGGAAGATATTTCCTTTTTCACCATATCCCTCTATGGGCTTCCAAATATCCCTTTGCCAATTCCACAAGAACAGCCTTAGCGAAAGGCTTCATGAAGGGAAAGATGTAACATTGTGAGATGAATTAAGAGAACACAGAGCAGTTTCTCAGAAAGCTTCTTAACTCTGCGAAAAGAATTAACAGAACGCAGAGCAGTTTCTCAGAAAGCTTCCTTCCAGTTTTGAACGGAAGATATTTCCTTTTTCACCATAGCCCTCTAAGGACTTCCAAATATCCCTTTGCCAATTCCACAAGAACAGCCTTAGCGAAAGGCTTCTTGAGGGGAAAGATGTAACTCTGTGAGATGAATTAACAGAACACAGAGCTGTTTCTCAGAAAGCTTCTTTCCAGTTTTGAACGGAAGATATTTCCTTTTTCACCATAGCCCTGTATGGGCTTCCAAATATCCCTTTGCCAATTCCACAAGAACAGCCTTAGCTAAAGGCTTTTTGAAAGGAAAGATGTAACTCTGTGAGAAGAATTAACAGAACACAGAGCATTTTCTCAGAAAGCTTCTTTCCAGTTTTGAACGGAAGATATTTCCTTTTCCAATATAACCCTCTATGGGCTTCCAAATATCCCTTTGCCACTTCCACAAGAACAGTCTTAGCGAAAGGCTTCTTGAAGGGAAAGATGTAACTCTGTGAGATGAATTAACAGAACACAGAGCAGTTTCTCAGAAAGCTTCTTTCCAGTTTCGAACGGAAGTATTTCCTGTTTCACCATAGCCCTCTATGGGCTTCCAAATATCCCTTTGTCAATTCCACAAGAACAGACTTAGCGAAAGGTTTCTTGAAGGGAAAGATGTAACTCTGTGAGATGAATTAAGAGAACACAGAGCAGTTTCTCAGAAAGCTTCTTTCCAGTTTTGAACGGAAGATATTTCTTTTTTCACCTTTGCCCTCTATGGGATTCCAAATATCCCTTTGTCAATTCCACAAGAACAGCCTTAGCGAAAGGCTTCTTGAAGGGAAAGATGTAACTCTGTGAGATGAATTAACAGAACACAGAGCAGTTTCTCAGAAAGCTTCTTTCCAGTTGCGAACGGAAGATATTTCCTTTTTCAGCATAGCCCTCTATGGGCTTCCAAATATGCCTTTGCCAATTCCACAAGAACTGCCTTAGCGAAAGGCTCCTTGAAGGGAAAGATGTAACTCTGTGAGATGAATTAACAGAACACAGAGCAGTTTCTCAGAAAGCTTCTTTCCAGTTTTGAACGGAAGATATTTCCTTTTTCACCATAGTCCTCTATGGGCTTCCAAATATCCCTTTGCCAATTCCACAAGAACAGCTTTAGCGAAAGGCTTCTTGAAGGGAAAGATGTAACTTTGTGAGATGAATTAAGAAAACACAGAGCAGTTTCTCAGAAAACTTCTTTCCAGTTTTGAAAGGAAGATATTTCCTTTTTCACCATAGCCCTCTATGGGCTTTCAAATATCCCTTTGCCAATTCCACAAGAACAGCCTTCGCGAAAGGCTTCTTGAAAGGGAAGATGTAACTCTGCGAGAAGAATTAACAGTACACACAGCAGTTTCTCAGAAAGCTTCTTTCCAGTTTGGAACGGAAGATATTTCCTTTTTCACCATAGCCCTCTATGGGCTTCCAAATATCCCTTTGCCAATTCCACAAGAACAGCCTTAGCGAAAGGCTTCTCGAGGGGAAAGATGTAACTCTGTGAGATGAATTAACAGAACACAGCGCTGTTTCTCAGAAAGCTTCTTTCCAGTTTTGAACGGAAGATATTTCCTTTTTCACCATAGCCCTCTATGGGCTTCCAAATATCCCTTTGCCAATTCCACCAGAACAGCTTTAGCGAAAGGTTTCTTGAAGGGAAAGATGTAACTCTGTGAGATGAATTAACAGAACACAGAGCAGTTTCTCAGAAAGCTTCTTTCCAGTTTTGAACGGAAGATATTTCCTTTTTCACCATAGCCCTCTATGGGCTTCCAAATATCCCTTTGCCAATTCCACAGGAACAGTCTTAGCGAAAGGCTTCTTGAAGGGAAAGATGTAACTCTGTGAGATGAATTAACAGAA
This sequence comes from Chlorocebus sabaeus, assembly GCF_047675955.1. NCBI lineage: Eukaryota > Metazoa > Chordata > Mammalia > Primates > Cercopithecidae > Chlorocebus > Chlorocebus sabaeus. The sequence goes on from NW_027327728.1 coordinate 225,248, forward strand.
CACAGAGCAGTTTCTCAGAAAGCTTCTTTCCAGTTTCGAACGGAAGTATTTCCTGTTTCACCATAGCCTTCTATGGGCTTCCAAATATCCGTTTGTCAATTCCACAAGAACAGACTTAGCGAAAGGTTTCTTGAAGGGAAAGATGTAACTCTGTGAGATGAATTAAGAGAACACAGAGCAGTTTCTCATAAAGCTTCTTTCCAGTTTTGAACGGAAGTATTTCCTGTTTCACCGTAGCCCTCTATGGGCTTCCAAATATCCCTTATCAACTCCACAAGAACAGCCTTAGCGAAAGGCTTCTTGAAGGGAAAGATGTAACTCTGTGAGATGAATTAACAGAACACAGAGCAGTTTCTCAGAAAGCTTCTTTCCAGTTTTCAACGGAAGATATTTCCTATTTCACCGTAGCCCTCTATGGGCTTCCAAATATCTCTTTGCCAATTCCACAAGAACAGCCTTAGCGAAACGCTTCTTGAAGGGAAAGATGTAACTCTGTGAGATGAATTAACAGAACACAGAGCAGTTTCTCAGAAAGCCTCTTTGCAGTTTCGAACGGAAGTATTTCCTGTTTCACCATAGCCCTCTATGGGCTTCCAAATATCCCTTTGTCAATTCCACAAGAACAGACTTAGCGAAAGTTTTCTTGAAGGGAAAGATATAACTCTGTGAGATGAATTAAGAGAACACACAGCAGTTTCTCAGAAAGCTTCTTTCCAGTTTGGAACGGAAGATATTTCCTTTTTCACCATAGCCCTCTATGGGATTCCAAATATCCCTTTGCCACTTCCACAAGAACAGTCTTAGCGAAAGGCTTCTTGAAGGGAAAGATGTAACTCTGTGAGATGAATTAAGAGAACACAGAGCAGTTTCTCAGAAAGCTTCTTTCCAGTTTTGAACGGAAGTATTTCCTGTTTCACCATAGCCCTCTATGGGCTTCCAAATATCCCTTTACCAATTCCACAAGAACAGCCTTAGCGAAAGGATTCTTGAAGGGAAAGATGTAACTCTGTGAGATGAATTAACAGAACACAGAGCAGTTTCTCAGAAATCTTCTTTCCAGTTTTGAACGGAAGATATTTCCTTTTTCACCATAGCCCTCTATGGGCTTCCAAATATCCCTTTGCCAATTCCACAAGAACAGCCTTAGCGAAAGGCTTCTCGAGGGGAAAGATGTAACTCTGTGAGATGAATTAACAGAACACAGCGCTGTTTCTCAGAAAGCTTCTTTCCAGTTTTGAACGGAAGATATTTCCTTTTTCACCATAGCCCTCTATGGGCTTCCAAATATACCTTTGCCAATTCCACAAGAACAGCCTTAGCGAAAGGCTTCTTGAAGGGAAAGATGTAACTCTGCGAGAAGAATTAACAGAACACAGAGCAGTTTCTCAGAAAGCTTCTTTCCAGTTTTGAACGGAAGATATTTCCTTTTCCACCATAGCCCTCTATGGGTTTCCAAATATCCCTTTGCCAATTCCACAAGAACAGCCTTAGCGAAAGGCTTCTTGAAGGGAAAGATATAACTCTGCGAGATGAATTAACAGAACACAGAGCAGTTTCTCAGAAAGCTTCTTTCCAGTTTTGAACGGAAGATATTTCCTTTTTCACCATAGCCCTCTAAGGGCTTCCAAATATCCCTTTGCCAATTCCACAAGAACAGCCTTAGCGAAAGGCTTCTTGAGGGGAAAGATGTAACTCTGTGAGATGAATTAACAGAACACAGAGGTGTTTCTCAGAAAGCTTCTTTCCAGTTTTGAACGGAAGATATTTCCTTTTTCACCATAGCCCTGTATGGGCTTCCAAATATCCCTTTGCCAATTCCACAAGAACAGCCTTAGCTAAAGGCTTCTTGAAAGGAAAGATGTAACTCTGCGAAAAGAATTAACAGAACACAGAGCATTTTCTCAGGAAGCTTCTTTCCAGTTTTGAACGGAAGATATTTCCTTTTCCACCATAACCCTCTATGGGCTTCCAAATATCCCTTTGCCAATTCCACAAGAACACCTTAGCGAAAGGCTTCTTGAAGGGAACGATGTAACTCTGCGAGAAGAATTAAGAGAACACAGAGCAGTTTCTCAGAAAGCCTCTTTCCAGTTTTGAAAGGAAGATATTTCCTTTTTCAACATAGCCCTCTCTGGGCTTCCAAATATCCCTTTGCCAATTCCACAAGAACAGCCGTAGCGAAAGGCTTCTTGAAGGGAAAGAAGTAACTCTTTGAGATGAATTAACAGAACACAGAGCAGTTTCTCAGAAAGCTTCTTTCCAGTTCTGAGCGGAAGATATTTCCTTTTTCACCATATCCCTCTATGGGCTTCCAAATATCCCTTTGCCAATTCCACAAGAACAGCCTTAGCGAAAGGCTTCATGAAGGGAAAGATGTAACATTGTGAGATGAATTAAGAGAACACAGAGCAGTTTCTCAGAAAGCTTCTTAACTCTGCGAAAAGAATTAACAGAACGCAGAGCAGTTTCTCAGAAAGCTTCCTTCCAGTTTTGAACGGAAGATATTTCCTTTTTCACCATAGCCCTCTAAGGACTTCCAAATATCCCTTTGCCAATTCCACAAGAACAGCCTTAGCGAAAGGCTTCTTGAGGGGAAAGATGTAACTCTGTGAGATGAATTAACAGAACACAGAGCTGTTTCTCAGAAAGCTTCTTTCCAGTTTTGAACGGAAGATATTTCCTTTTTCACCATAGCCCTGTATGGGCTTCCAAATATCCCTTTGCCAATTCCACAAGAACAGCCTTAGCTAAAGGCTTTTTGAAAGGAAAGATGTAACTCTGTGAGAAGAATTAACAGAACACAGAGCATTTTCTCAGAAAGCTTCTTTCCAGTTTTGAACGGAAGATATTTCCTTTTCCAATATAACCCTCTATGGGCTTCCAAATATCCCTTTGCCACTTCCACAAGAACAGTCTTAGCGAAAGGCTTCTTGAAGGGAAAGATGTAACTCTGTGAGATGAATTAACAGAACACAGAGCAGTTTCTCAGAAAGCTTCTTTCCAGTTTCGAACGGAAGTATTTCCTGTTTCACCATAGCCCTCTATGGGCTTCCAAATATCCCTTTGTCAATTCCACAAGAACAGACTTAGCGAAAGGTTTCTTGAAGGGAAAGATGTAACTCTGTGAGATGAATTAAGAGAACACAGAGCAGTTTCTCAGAAAGCTTCTTTCCAGTTTTGAACGGAAGATATTTCTTTTTTCACCTTTGCCCTCTATGGGATTCCAAATATCCCTTTGTCAATTCCACAAGAACAGCCTTAGCGAAAGGCTTCTTGAAGGGAAAGATGTAACTCTGTGAGATGAATTAACAGAACACAGAGCAGTTTCTCAGAAAGCTTCTTTCCAGTTGCGAACGGAAGATATTTCCTTTTTCAGCATAGCCCTCTATGGGCTTCCAAATATGCCTTTGCCAATTCCACAAGAACTGCCTTAGCGAAAGGCTCCTTGAAGGGAAAGATGTAACTCTGTGAGATGAATTAACAGAACACAGAGCAGTTTCTCAGAAAGCTTCTTTCCAGTTTTGAACGGAAGATATTTCCTTTTTCACCATAGTCCTCTATGGGCTTCCAAATATCCCTTTGCCAATTCCACAAGAACAGCTTTAGCGAAAGGCTTCTTCAAGGGAAAGATGTAACTTTGTGAGATGAATTAAGAAAACACAGAGCAGTTTCTCAGAAAACTTCTTTCCAGTTTTGAACGGAAGATATTTCCTTTTTCACCATAGCCCTCTATGGGCTTTCAAATATCCCTTTGCCAATTCCACAAGAACAGCCTTCGCGAAAGGCTTCTTGAAAGGGAAGATGTAACTCTGCGAGAAGAATTAACAGTACACACAGCAGTTTCTCAGAAAGCTTCTTTCCAGTTTGGAACGGAAGATATTTCCTTTTTCACCATAGCCCTCTATGGGCTTCCAAATATCCCTTTGCCAATTCCACAAGAACAGCCTTAGCGAAAGGCTTCTCGAGGGGAAAGATGTAACTCTGTGAGATGAATTAACAGAACACAGCGCTGTTTCTCAGAAAGCTTCTTTCCAGTTTTGAACGGAAGATATTTCCTTTTTCACCATAGCCCTCTATGGGCTTCCAAATATCCCTTTGCCAATTCCACCAGAACAGCTTTAGCGAAAGGTTTCTTGAAGGGAAAGATGTAACTCTGTGAGATGAATTAACAGAACACAGAGCAGTTTCTCAGAAAGCTTCTTTCCAGTTTTGAACGGAAGATATTTCCTTTTTCACCATAGCCCTCTATGGGCTTCCAAATATCCCTTTGCCAATTCCACAGGAACAGTCTTAGCGAAAGGCTTCTTGAAGGGAAAGATGTAACTCTGTGAGATGAATTAACAGAACACAGAGCAGTTTCTCAGAAAGCTTCTTTCCAGTTTCGAACGGAAGTATTTCCTGTTTCACCATAGCCTTCTATGGGCTTCCAAATATCCGTTTGTCAATTCCACAAGAACAGACTTAGCGAAAGGTTTCTTGAAGGGAAAGATGTAACTCTGTGAGATGAATTAAGAGAACACAGAGCAGTTTCTCATAAAGCTTCTTTCCAGTTTTGAACGGAAGTATTTCCTGTTTCACCGTAGCCCTCTATGGGCTTCCAAATATCCCTTATCAACTCCACAAGAACAGCCTTAGCGAAAGGCTTCTTGAAGGGAAAGATGTAACTCTGTGAGATGAATTAACAGAACACAGAGCAGTTTCTCAGAAAGCTTCTTTCCAGTTTTCAACGGAAGATATTTCCTGTTTCACCGTAGCCCTCTATGGGCTTCCAAATATCTCTTTGCCAATTCCACAAGAACAGCCTTAGCGAAACGCTTCTTGAAGGGAAAGATGTAACTCTGTGAGATGAATTAACAGAACACAGAGCAGTTTCTCAGAAAGCCTCTTTGCAGTTTCGAACGGAAGTATTTCCTGTTTCACCATAGCCCTCTATGGGCTTCCAAATATCCCTTTGTCAATTCCACAAGAACAGACTTAGCGAAAGTTTTCTTGAAGGGAAAGATATAACTCTGTGAGATGAATTAAGAGAACACACAGCAGTTTCTCAGAAAGCTTCTTTCCAGTTTGGAACGGAAGATATTTCCTTTTTCACCATAGCCCTCTATGGGATTCCAAATATCCCTTTGCCACTTCCACAAGAACAGTCTTAGCGAAAGGCTTCTTGAAGGGAAAGATGTAACTCTGTGAGATGAATTAAGAGAACACAGAGCAGTTTCTCAGAAAGCTTCTTTCCAGTTTTGAACGGAAGTATTTCCTGTTTCACCATAGCCCTCTATGGGCTTCCAAATATCCCTTTACCAATTCCACAAGAACAGCCTTAGCGAAAGGATTCTTGAAGGGAAAGATGTAACTCTGTGAGATGAATTAACAGAACACAGAGCAGTTTCTCAGAAATCTTCTTTCCAGTTTTGAACGGAAGATATTTCCTTTTTCACCATAGCCCTCTATGGGCTTCCAAATATCCCTTTGCCAATTCCACAAGAACAGCCTTAGCGAAAGGCTTCTCGAGGGGAAAGATGTAACTCTGTGAGATGAATTAACAGAACACAGCGCTGTTTCTCAGAAAGCTTCTTTCCAGTTTTGAACGGAAGATATTTCCTTTTTCACCATAGCCCTCTATGGGCTTCCAAATATACCTTTGCCAATTCCACAAGAACAGCCTTAGCGAAAGGCTTCTTGAAGGGAAAGATGTAATTCTGCGAGAAGAATTAACAGAACACAGAGCAGTTTCTCAGAAAGCTTCTTTCCAGTTTTGAACGGAAGATATTTCCTTTTCCACCATAGCCCTCTATGGGTTTCCAAATATCCCTTTGCCAATTCCACAAGAACAGCCTTAGCGAAAGGCTTCTTGAAGGGAAAGATATAACTCTGCGAGATGAATTAACAGAACACAGAGCAGTTTCTCAGAAAGCTTCTTTCCAGTTTTGAACGGAAGATATTTCCTTTTTCACCATAGCCCTCTAAGGGCTTCCAAATATCCCTTTGCCAATTCCACAAGAACAGCCTTAGCGAAAGGCTTCTTGAGGGGAAAGATGTAACTCTGTGAGATGAATTAACAGAACACAGAGGTGTTTCTCAGAAAGCTTCTTTCCAGTTTTGAACGGAAGATATTTCCTTTTTCACCATAGCCCTGTATGGGCTTCCAAATATCCCTTTGCCAATTCCACAAGAACAGCCTTAGCTAAAGGCTTCTTGAAAGGAAAGATGTAACTCTGCGAGAAGAATTAACAGAACACAGAGCATTTTCTCAGGAAGCTTCTTTCCAGTTTTGAACGGAAGATATTTCCTTTTCCACCATAACCCTCTATGGGCTTCCAAATATCCCTTTGCCAATTCCACAAGAACACCTTAGCGAAAGGCTTCTTGAAGGGAAAGATGTAACTCTGCGAGAAGAATTAAGAGAACACAGAGCAGTTTCTCAGAAAGCCTCTTTCCAGTTTTGAAAGGAAGATATTTCCTTTTTCAACATAGCCCTCTCTGGGCTTCCAAATATCCCTTTGCCAATTCCACAAGAACAGCCGTAGCGAAAGGCTTCTTGAAGGGAAAGAAGTAACTCTGTGAGATGAATTAACAGAACACAGAGCAGTTTCTCAGAAAGCTTCTTTCCAGTTCTGAGCGGAAGATATTTCCTTTTTCACCATATCCCTCTATGGGCTTCCAAATATCCCTTTGCCAATTCCACAAGAACAGCCTTAGCGAAAGGCTTCATGAAGGGAAAGATGTAACATTGTGAGATGAATTAAGAGAACACAGAGCAGTTTCTCAGAAAGCTTCTTAACTCTGCGAAAAGAATTAACAGAACGCAGAGCAGTTTCTCAGAAAGCTTCCTTCCAGTTTTGAACGGAAGATATTTCCTTTTTCACCATAGACCTCTAAGGACTTCCAAATATCCCTTTGCCAATTCCACAAGAACAGCCTTAGCAAAAGGCTTCTTGAGGGGAAAGATGTAACTCTGTGAGATGAATTAACAGAACACAGAGCTGTTTCTCAGAAAGCTTCTTTCCAGTTTTGAACGGAAGATATTTCCTTTTTCACCATAGCCCTCTATGGGCTTCCAAATATCCCTTTGCCAATTCCACAAGAACAGCCTTAGCTAAAGGCTTTTTGAAAGGAAAGATGTAACTCTGTGAGAAGAATTAACAGAACACAGAGCATTTTCTCAGAAAGCTTCTTTCCAGTTTTGAACGGAAGATATTTCCTTTTCCAATATAACCCTCTATGGGCTTCCAAATATCCCTTTGCCACTTCCACAAGAACAGTCTTAGCGAAAGGCTTCTTGAAGGGAAAGATGTAACTCTGTGAGATGAATTAACAGAACACAGAGCAGTTTCTCAGAAAGCTTCTTTGCAGTTTCGAACGGAAGTATTTCCTGTTTCACCATAGCCCTCTATGGGCTTCCAAATATCCCTTTGTCAATTCCACAAGAACAGACTTAGCGAAAGGTTTCTTGAAGGGAAAGATGTAACTCTGTGAGATGAATTAAGAGAACACAGAGCAGTTTCTCAGAAAGCTTCTTTCCAGTTTTGAACGGAAGATATTTCTTTTTTCACCTTTGCCCTCTATGGGATTCCAAATATCCCTTTGTCAATTCCACAAGAACAGCCTTAGCGAAAGGCTTCTTGAAGGGAAAGATGTAACTCTGTGAGATGAATTAACAGAACACAGAGCAGTTTCTCAGAAAGCTTCTTTCCAGTTGCGAACGGAAGATATTTCCTTTTTCAGCATAGCCCTCTATGGGCTTCCAAATATGCCTTTGCCAATTCCACAAGAACTGCCTTAGCGAAAGGCTCCTTGAAGGGAAAGATGTAACTCTGTGAGATGAATTAACAGAACACAGAGAAGTTTCTCAGAAAGCTTCTTTCCAGTTTTGAACGGAAGATATTTCCTTTTTCACCATAGTCCTCTATGGGATTCCAAATATCCCTTTGCCAATTCCACAAGAACAGCTTTAGCGAAAGGCTTCTTTAAGGGAAAGATGTAACTTTGTGAGATGAATTAAGAAAACACAGAGCAGTTTCTCAGAAAACTTCTTTCCAGTTTTGAACGGAAGATATTTCCTTTTTCACCATAGCCCTCTATGGGCTTTCAAATATCCCTTTGCCAATTCCACAAGAACAGCCTTCGCGAAAGGCTTCTTGAAAGGGAAGATGTAACTCTGCGAGAAGAATTAACAGTACACACAGCAGTTTCTCAGAAAGCTTCTTTCCAGTTTGGAACGGAAGATATTTCCTTTTTCACCATAGCCCTCTATGGGCTTCCAAATATCCCTTTGCCAATTCCACAAGAACAGCCTTAGCGAAAGGCTTCTCGAGGGGAAAGATGTAACTCTGTGAGATGAATTAACAGAACACAGCGCTGTTTCTCAGAAAGCTTCTTTCCAGTTTTGAACGGAAGATATTTCCTTTTTCACCATAGCCCTCTATGGGCTTCCAAATATCCCTTTGCCAATTCCACCAGAACAGCTTTAGCGAAAGGTTTCTTGAAGGGAAAGATGTAACTCTGTGAGATGAATTAACAGAACACAGAGCAGTTTCTCATAAAGCTTCTTTCCAGTTTTGAACGGAAGTATTTCCTGTTTCACCGTAGCCCTCTATGGGCTTCCAAATATCCCTTATCAACTCCACAAGAACAGCCTTAGCGAAAGGCTTCTTGAAGGGAAAGATGTAACTCTGTGAGATGAATTAACAGAACACAGAGCAGTTTCTCAGAAAGCTTCTTTCCAGTTTTCAACGGAAGATATTTCCTGTTTCACCGTAGCCCTCTATGGGCTTCCAAATATCTCTTTGCCAATTCCACAAGAACAGCCTTAGCGAAACGCTTCTTGAAGGGAAAGATGTAACTCTGTGAGATGAATTAACAGAACACAGAGCAGTTTCTCAGAAAGCCTCTTTGCAGTTTCGAACGGAAGTATTTCCTGTTTCACCATAGCCCTCTATGGGCTTCCAAATATCCCTTTGTCAATTCCACAAGAACAGACTTAGCGAAAGTTTTCTTGAAGGGAAAGATATAACTCTGTGAGATGAATTAAGAGAACACACAGCAGTTTCTCAGAAAGCTTCTTTCCAGTTTGGAACGGAAGATATTTCCTTTTTCACCATAGCCCTCTATGGGCTTCCAAATATCCCTTTGCCAATTCCACAGGAACAGTCTTAGCGAAAGGCTTCTTGAAGGGAAAGATGTAACTCTGTGAGATGAATTAACAGAACACAGAGCAGTTTCTCAGAAAGCTTCTTTCCAGTTTCGAACGGAAGTATTTCCTGTTTCACCATAGCCTTCTATGGGCTTCCAAATATCCGTTTGTCAATTCCACAAGAACAGACTTAGCGAAAGGTTTCTTGAAGGGAAAGATGTAACTCTGTGAGATGAATTAAGAGAACACAGAGCAGTTTCTCATAAAGCTTCTTTCCAGTTTTGAACGGAAGTATTTCCTGTTTCACCGTAGCCCTCTATGGGCTTCCAAATATCCCTTATCAACTCCACAAGAACAGCCTTAGCGAAAGGCTTCTTGAAGGGAAAGATGTAACTCTGTGAGATGAATTAACAGAACACAGAGCAGTTTCTCAGAAAGCTTCTTTCCAGTTTTCAACGGAAGATATTTCCTGTTTCACCGTAGCCCTCTATGGGCTTCCAAATATCTCTTTGCCAATTCCACAAGAACAGCCTTAGCGAAACGCTTCTTGAAGGGAAAGATGTAACTCTGTGAGATGAATTAACAGAACACAGAGCAGTTTCTCAGAAAGCCTCTTTGCAGTTTCGAACGGAAGTATTTCCTGTTTCACCATAGCCCTCTATGGGCTTCCAAATATCCCTTTGTCAATTCCACAAGAACAGACTTAGCGAAAGTTTTCTTGAAGGGAAAGATATAACTCTGTGAGATGAATTAAGAGAACACACAGCAGTTTCTCAGAAAGCTTCTTTCCAGTTAGGAACGGAAGATATTTCCTTTTTCACCATAGCCCTCTATGGGATTCCAAATATCCCTTTGCCACTTCCACAAGAACAGTCTTAGCGAAAGGCTTCTTGAAGGGAAAGATGTAACTCTGTGAGATGAATTAAGAGAACACAGAGCAGTTTCTCAGAAAGCTTCTTTCCAGTTTTGAACGGAAGATATTTCCTTTTTCACCATAGCCCTCTATGGGCTTCCAAATATCCCTTTGCCAATTCCACAAGAACAGCCTTCGCGAAAGGCTTCTTGAAAGGGAAGATGTAACTCTGCGAGAAGAATTAACAGTACACACAGCAGTTTCTCAGAAAGCTTCTTTCCAGTTTGGAACGGAAGATATTTCCTTTTTCACCATAGCCCTCTATGGGCTTCCAAATATCCCTTTGCCAATTCCACAAGAACAGCCTTAGCGAAAGGCTTCTCGAGGGGAAAGATGTAACTCTGTGAGATGAATTAACAGAACACAGCGCTGTTTCTCAGAAAGCTTCTTTCCAGTTTTGAACGGAAGATATTTCCTTTTTCACCATAGCCCTCTATGGGCTTCCAAATATCCCTTTGCCAATTCCACCAGAACAGCTTTAGCGAAAGGTTTCTTGAAGGGAAAGATGTAACTCTGTGAGATGAATTAACAGAACACAGAGCAGTTTCTCAGAAAGCTTCTTTCCAGTTTTGAACGGAAGATATTTCCTTTTTCACCATAGCCCTCTATGGGCTTCCAAATATCCCTTTGCCAATTCCACAGGAACAGTCTTAGCGAAAGGCTTCTTGAAGGGAAAGATGTAACTCTGTGAGATGAATTAACAGAACACAGAGCAGTTTCTCAGAAAGCTTCTTTCCAGTTTCGAACGGAAGTATTTCCTGTTTCACCATAGCCTTCTATGGGCTTCCAAATATCCGTTTGTCAATTCCACAAGAACAGACTTAGCGAAAGGTTTCTTGAAGGGAAAGATGTAACTCTGTGAGATGAATTAAGAGAACACAGAGCAGTTTCTCATAAAGCTTCTTTCCAGTTTTGAACGGAAGTATTTCCTGTTTCACCGTAGCCCTCTATGGGCTTCCAAATATCCCTTATCAACTCCACAAGAACAGCCTTAGCGAAAGGCTTCTTGAAGGGAAAGATGTAACTCTGTGAGATGAATTAACAGAACACAGAGCAGTTTCTCAGAAAGCTTCTTTCCAGTTTTCAACGGAAGATATTTCCTGTTTCACCGTAGCCCTCTATGGGCTTCCAAATATCTCTTTGCCAATTCCACAAGAACAGCATTAGCGAAACGCTTCTTGAAGGGAAAGATGTAACTCTGTGAGATGAATTAACAGAACACAGAGCAGTTTCTCAGAAAGCCTCTTTGCAGTTTCGAACGGAAGTATTTCCTGTTTCACCATAGCCCTCTATGGGCTTCCAAATATCCCTTTGTCAATTCCACAAGAACAGACTTAGCGAAAGTTTTCTTGAAGGGAAAGATATAACTCTGTGAGATGAATTAACAGAACACAGAGCAGTTTCTCAGAAAGCTTCTTTCCAGTTTCGAACGGAAGTATTTCCTGTTTCACCAGAGCCCTCTGTGTGCTTCCAAATATCCCTTTGTCAATTCCACAAGAACAGCCTTAGAGAAAGGTTTCTTGAAAGGAAAGATGTAACTCTGTGAGATGAATTAACAGAACACAGAGCAGTTTCTCAGAAAGTTTCTTTCCAGTTTTGAACGGAAGATATTTCCTTTTTCACCATTGCCCTCTATGGGCTTCCAAATACCCCTTTGCCAATTCCACAAGAACAGCCTTAGCGAAAGGCTTCTTGAAGGGAAAGATGTAACTCTGTGAGATGAATTAACAGAACACAGAGCAGTTTCTCAGAAAGCTTCTTTCCAGTTTTGAACGGAAGATATTTCCTTTTCCACCATAGCCCTCTATGGGCTTCCAAATATCCCTTTGCCAATTCCTCAAGAACAGCCTTAGCGAAAGGCTTCTTGAAGGGAAAGATGTAACTCTGTGAGATGAATTAACAGAACACAGAGCCGTTTCTCAGAAAGCTTCTTTCCAGTTTTGAACGGAAGATATTTCCTTTTTCACCATAGCCCTCTATGGGCTTCCAAATATCCCTTTGCCAATTCCACAAGAACAGCTTTAGCGAAAGGTTTCTTGAAGGGAAATATGTAACTCTGTGAGATGAATTAACAGAACACAGAGCAGTTTCTCAGAAAGCTTCTTTCCAGTTTTGAACGGAAGATATTTCCTTTTTCACCATAGCCCTCTATGGGATTCCAAATATCCCTTTGCCAATTCCACAGGAACAGTCTTAGCGAAAGGCTTCTTGAAGGGAAAGATGTAACTCTGTGAGATGAATTAAGAGAACACAGAGCAGTTTCTCAGAAAGCTTCATTCCAGTTTTGAACGGAAGTATTTCCTGTTTCACCGTAGCCCTCTAAGGGCTTCCAAATATCCCTTTACCAATTCCACAAGAACAGCCTTAGCGTAGGCTTCTTGAAGGGAAAGATGTAACTCTGTGAGATGAATTAACAGAACACAGAGCAGTTTCTCAGAAAGCTTCTTTCCAGTTTTTAACGGAAGATATTTCCTTTTTCACCATAGCCCTCTATGGGCTTCCAAATATCCCTTTGCCAATTTCACAAGAACAGCCTTAGCGAAAGGCTTCTTGAAGGGAAAGATGTAACTCTGTGAGATGAATTAACAGAACACAGAGCAGTTACTCAGAAAGCTTCTTTCCAGTTTTGAACGGAAGTATTTTGTATTTCACCATAGCCCTCTATGGGCTTCCAAATATCCCTTTGCCAATTCCACAAGAACTGCCTTAGCGAAAGGCTTCTTGAAGGGAAAGATGTAACTCTGTGAGATGAATTAACAGAACACAGAGCAGATTCTCAGAATGCTTCTTTCCAGTTTTGAACGGAAGATATTTCCTTTTTCACCATAGTCCTCTATGGGATTCCAAATATCCCTTTGCCAATTCCACAAGAACAGCTTTAGCGAAAGGCTTCTTGAAGGGAAAGATGTAACTCTGTGAGATTAATTAAGAGAACACAGAGCAGTTTCTCAGAAAGATTCTTTCCAGTTTTGAACGGAAGATATTTCCTTTTTCACCATAGCCCTCTATGGGCTTCCAAATATCCCTTTGCCAATTCCACAAGAACAGCCTTAGCGAAAGGCTTCTTGACGGGAAAGATGTAACTCTGTGAGATGAATTACCAGAACACAGAGCAGTTTCTCAGAAAGATTCTTTCCAGTTTTTAACGGAAGATATTTCCTGTTTCACCATAGCCCTCTA